>NW_026068035.1:3707593-3838807 GCF_014885135.2 Alexandromys fortis
GGTGGGGAAGAGACAGAAATGTTTAATAAATAAATAAATTAATTAAAAAAAAAATGTCTCACGAATTTTTGTAATTTGCAAGTTAAAGAATTAAAACTTTATTATAAAGTCACTGCACGGAAGTGGAAAATACAAGCAGAATTACCCACGGAGGGGCCACTCAGCAATCACCTCTACTAACATTTGGGTATATGTTATTTCTGTTTACTTTTTGTGTTAACAGAATTTTTTTATTTTATTTTATTTTATTTTTTTTGAGACAGGGTTTCTCCGTAGCTTTTGGTTCCTGTCTTGGAACTAGCTCTTGTAGACCAGGCTGGCCTCGAGCTCACAGAGATCCGCCTGCCTCTGCCTCCCAAGTGCTGGGATTAAAGGCGTGCGCCACCACCGCCCGGCCCAGAATATTTTATTGTAATTATTGTAATACACTTTGTAGAATTGTGACTGCTTTGCAACATGATTGTGTCACTGCCTGGGCTACAATGGATGTTTTCATCAGTCGTTTTTAGAAACTGTTCTTAAAGATGCTTATGCGAATAAAGATACAGCTTATAATGGTTCTATTTTATTGGCTATGTTTGCATTTTGTACATGTTAATATTACAAGTGCTGAATTCCAGGTTTCACTTATTTTTGAGGCTCTAAAAATATTGACTCCTAAAATGGAATTTTTAGGTCATAGAATACATGTATCTCTAAAGTTTTAAATAAAAATTGCCAAACTGTATTCCTCAAAATGTAAGTTTTATTTAATTTTGCTGTGTATTTATTGTTATAGGCCTGTGCTCACAGTGGTTTAGGGTTAAAATTTTCCCTTGGAACAAACTTCAGATTGTTCAGTGGGGCAGCTACATAGAACCCTGGACAGACACATGTGAGGCAAGCCAGCAAAGCACCAGGAGATGCACACTGGACGCCGGGAGGTGCACACTGGACGCCGGGAGGTGCACACTGGAAAATAAGAGGGACGACGTGCTGGCTCCTGTCTTCCTTCTTTCCCAACCTGCCTCTTCTCAGAGCCCTTTCTTTCCCCTCCTATTGTTCCCTCTTTATCTCCTTTACATACCTTCTCATAACCTTAGCCAGCCTCACAGTTGCTACGTAACTGAAGATGACCTTAAACTTCTCATCCTCCTGCCTCCTCCTCCACAATGCGGGGATTACATACATGTGTGTGTACTTCCACACCCAGTTTCATGCAGAGCTAGGTATGGGACCCAGGAGTTCATGATAGCTTTATTTGAAGGGAAGATGCCTAACAGTGCAGTCCTTCGGGCTTGTGGATAGTCACAGTTCTGCTACCTACTAGTCCCTCCGGGTGGACTGTCCTGAGGGCGGGAGAGACTCAGGAGCACCGAGAGGACTGAGTGCCCTGCCCCGATGGCTACTCCTGTTTGTCAGCTTGACTCCATCCAGAATCAACTAAAACACAAGCCTCCAGGCACTCCTGTGAGGGATATTACAAATGGTGAACTCATTCCTACATCTTAAATCCCCTAATTTAATTTCTGAGGCTTTTTTTTTTTAAAAAAAAATATTGATTCTTGTTCAGATTCCCTGAAGCAGAAAGACCTACCCTAACTGTGGACAGCAGCTTCTGGTGGAAGCTCAGCTAAAGGACAAGGAAAAAGCAAACTGCTCTTTGCCAGCTTGCTCTCACTCTCGTGGGTATGCCCATCTGTCCTGTTGCTGCGCATGCTTTGCCAATTCTAGAGCCAGCTTCTTTGGGCTTCCAACATAGACTGAAGACCAGCATCTCTTTAGGGATCCTCAGGCCTTCGAAAGGAAGTAGAGATAGACAGACCTAATCTTCCTCAAGGCAAGGCTTCAAAGAATCCATCTTAACTGGTAACCCTAACTGAGTGTGATGGCCGTGCCTTGTAGTCCCCGCTTCCCAGGGCCAATCTAGGAGGATTGAGAGTTCAAAACCACTCTGAGCAATCTAGTGAGATTGTTTCAAGAACAACCAACAACTTGCCCACCCCTGGTAAATGAATGTAGATTCTAAATATAGCCACAAGGTCAGTGGTTCTCAACCTGTGGGTCACAACCCTTAGGGGGGTTGAACTATCCTTTCTCAGGGTCACCTGGGGACATCAGAAAACACAGATGTTTGCATTATGATTCATAACAGTAGCAAAATTACAGTTATGATGTAGCAACTAAAATAATGTGATTGGGGTTTACCACAACATGAGGAACTGTATTAAAGGGTCACAACACTAAGAAGGTTGAGAACCCTTGCTTTAGGTTGTCAGTCCTTGAAAGGGAAAAAAAAAAGCACAGATCTTCAAAATCTCGGATTTCTAGATAAGTGGCAGCTGAGAGCCTTTTATCAGAAAGAAAGGAGATTGACATTGGCGTCCTTGACTGCTTTTTCAGCTTTTAAAATAACAAAACACCCCTAAAGGAGCTTTTTCTAGGATGCTAAAGAAAAAGCAGTATTGAGATTTACTAGATTATCCAGGCAGTGGAGCTCATGCTGCCGTCTACACCAAAGATGTCGGTACCAGACAGAGCAGCCTGGACAGGAGATAAGTAAGCCCCTCACACCCCTGGAGCAGCCCAGTGGAGAGCTCAGGAGTGGCGCTGCCTGGTGGTTCTTATGCAAATCACCTTGCCTTCACCCTACCCCATGGGAAACTTGGCAGCGTCTAGAAGCATCCACTGTGAGGAAGGCCCGGTGTGCTACTGAGTGCTGAGGCCAGTGATGCTAAGGGGGCAGCTCTTACTATAAAAAGGGATACAACCCAGCCAAACGTCTGCTGTGCAACGGCTACTGTTTCCCACCTTTGTCTCCCCGCCGCTCGTTCTTCATCTTCACCGCAGGTCCCCGTAGGAACCTTAGTGTGCAGAACTCTGCACATTTTGAAGTGTGGAGACCTGTGCTGTCCTTGTTTCTGGTCTCTGGGTCTGGCAATGAGGACTGGGAGAAGTTAGCCTGCTGTGAAACGAATCAAAATAAATATCAAGCCCTGCTCTGCGCTGGGCTCCCCTGCACTTCAAAGAAAAGCAAACGATGCAAGTCCCGTCTGGGTACAAAAGATGAAACGCTGAAAATCTCATCATGGAACCTCTCCTTTCAAAGGGTACCTTGGTGTAAAAGCTCGTAAGAAAATGTGTTGAAATAATAAAATTATAAATGCGAAACATCCCCCGAGTGGGTCAAAGTCCGTTTCCTCTTAAGGCAGAGGACCCGGAGCGAGTGTTCCATTTAGACTCCTGCTGTGGCTCATCAGGCATCAGTGTGTGTAGGAGGGACTCTGGAGGTCACAGTTCAGAGGATACTGGACACCCTGTGTACTCTGAGGACAAGGCCTGAGATCAGTTAGAACCCTGGGGGTGGCGGATGGCACCCGGGTGAATGCCAAGTATGCCCCGCCCACAGTTTTGCCCAGAGCCCGTTTCAGTGTTATTGCAGGGAGAATGTCAAACGGGAGTGGCCTGGACCAGAGGGTGCTGCCGAGCATCCCGTTGTATCTCATCATCCGGTCCCTGTCCCTCCTCTGGCTGTTCTCTGAGCTCATCTCCTGCCTCAAGTGTTTCCTGTCCCCCACCCTAGTCTTGATTGTCTATTTTATCTTCCTCTTTGTCTGTTGTATTTCTGTATATTTTTCTGTATTTGTGTATATTTCTTTTTACTTCATAGATTAAAGTTTTCAAAGAGATAATCCCTTACTTCTTTCTTTTTTCAGAAAGAAAGCACCAGGGACTGCGTTTTGGAGACCTGCCCCCCACCCCCTGCTGCCTTTGCTTTATCTCCAGTGTTTTCCTGGCATCTCTAATGTCCCATCACAACTCTGTCTCTCTGTATTCATTTCCTATGTCTGTTGTGCTTCAATAGACTGACATCCTCAGGATGGCCCAATGGACCGGCCAAAAACTAAACAGGTTCTGGTCCTGTAGAACAGCAGGCTCGGGATTCTCTGGTACCATGAATGGTCCTCAGTGAAGTACAGGCGACAAAGGGGATCTAGGACTTGGGGGTCCTTCCTGATGGAGGATGTTCTGTGCAAGTGGGTACCATCTGACCTCACTACCTAACAGGTAATGTGGCCTAGGCACCAGAGTAAGTGGTTGATTTCCAGTAGAGATTCATTTTTCTTTCAGCCATTAACAAGTTCTAACGGAGGTTGTATAATGTTAAAGGCCAAAGAAGATGCAGAAGGGTTGCCCCCAAAGAAGTGGCTCAGCACACACCTACAGATCCTAGCTTTGAAGGCCCTCAACAGAAGGAGCGGCAGAGAGAAGCAGTGGAGACCCACACTGAGGAGTAGATTTCTCCCCAGTTCCTGTCTTAGGCCCCGGGAGTGAGAAGACAGCCTTTCGAAGACACTAGAGAACACATCTAGGTGCACACCCCAGATCTCTGATCTTTCCCCCCAAACGTGAAGGTTGTGTAGGGTGGCTGTATTTTATGCATTATTATTGGTTAATAGCCACAGTTTTACTAATCACTCAGGGTCTATTGTCATCAACAACCAACAAAGGGAGGTGCTTTTATGTTCAGGTTGTTGAGATATGATTTCCCAGGAAAATGTTCTCTAAGGTATGGTTTTTAATGCTCAGAAGGCGTTCCATGATGCTTGAATCGTGTGCTGCTGCATGCCAGGCAGGGTGTATGTTCCTCGGGTAATATAAAAGGTAACTATTAGAGAGGAAATAAGCAAGGGTCTTGGTGAGGCTTGCTCTCGCTTTGATCCTCATCTAAAGGTGCACAAGTGCCCAGATTTTGCTCTCTACCTGCTCCCCAAGGATGTCTCTGCCTTTTTGGCGAAGATGATCTGGCCTGTGTGCATGATCTACAGCAAGGACCCAGTAGCAGCTCCTCCTGCAGACAGCACTCTCAGCCACAAAAGAATAAATTCCGCACATTCCAGAGCCATGTGGAAATTGTTGTTCACATCTGTTCACATGCTCCAAAGTGGCTCTGCTGGAAGCCCCTGAACCACTGAGTGCCCCCACCTTAGCCTGGAGCTTACTTACTGGTCCATGGGAGGCTGTGAGCGTGAGTCAAAAGTGAAAGGCGGGGAGGGTCAGCCTGCTTGCTGCGGCTCTGCCCTAAACTCCGAAGCAAGTGTTTAAAACGCAAACAAAAGTACCTAGGGCATGAAATGAAGTCCTCATGCCAAGGATCACACTAGTTGTGGGTCAGAATCTCAAGTGTGTGTGTGTGTGTTGGGAGGGGTGGTGGTTCATGAAGCCTTATTCTGCTGAGCTGGCATATCCCATGGAGTGTGGTATCCTGGCAGAGAGACGTGGCCAGCTCAGTGGTGGAGCTTCTGTTTAGTATTACAGTTATCCCTGGGCACTCCTGCCAGGTACCTGGGAGGTTTGAACTCCTTGCAGGCTTCATAGGATGAAAAGATGGGGAGCTTGCTTCCTTGTCTACTTCAACACAGTTTTGGGGTGGATTAGTTTTTGGCACTCTCAAGAAAATGTTTCATTTGTCAGATTTTGCCATGGTGCTGTCTGCTGGTTACACAAACACCATGGAATCCTCCATGCCCTCTGGCTGTGGGCTGAATAATAACCCTGTAGCCAGGCATGCAGAGTTCATTCGTTCTAGCACCAACATGTTAGCTCTTCACTTTCAGATTGGGTGAGATCTCTGGAAGTTACCAAATCACTTGGCTGTATGTCTAATATCCCTCACCCAGAAGATATGAACAAGAAAATTCATGAAGCCATTTCTGCTTCTCTGTGTAGCCCCAGCTGAGTAGACCAGGCAGGGTTTGAACTCAGGGATCCATCTTCCTGCTTCTGCCTCCCTAACCCCAACCCTAACCCTGAGTGCCGAGATTGAAGGTGTGTGCCGCCAGGTCTGGCATTCTGTAGCCATTCTTAATCCAAGGGAAGAGAATTAATAAGTAGCTTCCAATCCAGTCCTCTAGCCAGGAGGCCCTCTGTCCTCAGTGTACATGCATAAGAATCTATGCACACAGAATCCAGGAGGCACTCTGTCCTCAGTGTACATGCATCAGAATCTATGCACACAGAATCCAGGAGGCACTCTGTCCTCAGTGTACATGCATCAGAATCTATGAACACAGAATCCAGGAGGCCCTCTGTCCTCAGTGTACATGCATCAGAATCTATGCACACAGAATCCAGGAGGCCCTCTGTCCTCAGTGTACATGCATCAGAATCTATGTACACAGAATCCATTTGCTTATCTGCCAAGCCACTGGGCAGTGCTGGGGATATCGGTCTAGCATGAAGTAAATCAGACATAGGTAATGGACATAATGTGGCAGGCATTGTGACAGGGGACAAGGAAAGGCAAGAGAAGCACAGCAAAGCCAACAGGACAATGAGGAGTTGGTCTTATACATCCCACTGTGAACCCTGATGTCCAGTCCCGGGACAAATTGAGAAAGTCTCTACACCCCAACACATTTTCCTGATATGATTTCTGTCCCTTTCCAGTCTCCACATTTTGCATCCTCTTCTGCTGTCTTTGAATTATTTAACTGCAGAGAGTAAATGCAAAATCAAGGGTTAAGAAAGGCCCAGAAACTCGGTCTCCTGTCTTTTCTGCTTATACATATGTAACAGATCCTAGGCTATCTTCTTAGGTAATCTTTCTGGACACTTATCAGCTGAGGCTGCTAATAGGGGATGACCTCAATATTCTGCCCGCGTTGCTGTTTCCCAATAGGTTGTTAATGTCGGCCACCTTGGACTCTCTCCACACGGAGGCCGGCCTCTCACCTGCCCCATCTGGACGCAGGTTCCCCCAGCACGCATTAGACCCATGCTTCTCTGTGGTCTGCAGAACCCACTGCTGTCTGTTCCTGGGAAGTTGCCTCCATCTTCTCAGTGCTACTGGTACCTTCCTACTGCTACTCTGAAGGCTCTGCTGATTCAAGCAGCCTCTGGGAGCTCTTGGTTTTTTTCCCCCGCCCAGTCTACTCTTCTTCCTACATGTTCAAGCAGCTTTCTTCCAGGCTCTCCACCTTATTTCCACTCTAAAGAGAATAAGGTTTCTTTCAGCCACGACATGGAGGAACCCAGACCACTGCTCCCTAACGTGACTTACACAGATTCTACCTAAACTTTTAAGTACCTGAGTTTAGAAATGATTTTTAAAAATGAAAATTCTTGTTTTTAATTTTAATTTTTCTTTATTTGTAGAAGGAGCTGCGGCCGCTTCATGCCACTCAGCTCCTGGCCACTGGCTAGCTTTACCCAAAATAATTACATGAAAACTGTATTCTTTTAAACACTGCCTGGCCCATTAGTTCTAGCCTCTTATTGGCCAACTCTCACATCTTGATTAACTCATTTCTATTAATGTGTGTAGCACCACAAGGTGGTAGCTTACCGGAAAGGATCTTAACCTGCATCCATCTTGGAGAGGAGAGCTATAGCGTCTGTCTGACTCAGGTTTCTTTCTCCCAGAATTCTGTTCTGTCTCCCCTGCCTACCTATGTTCTGACCTATCAGGCCAAGCGGTTTTCTTTATTAATTAACCAATGAAACAACAGATAGATAGAAGATCCACCTACATCATTTATTTTTTTGAAAATTTCATTCAAGTATACAATGTGTCTCAATCATATCCACTTCTTACTGTCCAACTCCCTGAGGACCTGATATCCCATCTCCTCCCAACTTCAGGTTTTATTTATTAATTTTTAGTGACAAGTATATGAAAGGCTAAATTCTACTCATAAACTTTTTATGCTATAATTAATGTTGTCCACTATTGAAAAATAAAAAGTACTGTAAACAAAAAGAGACATTAGAGACCACTCATCCTTTAGAAACTTGGAGCCAACAGAATCATTGTTCTGTTGTGTCTGATGTGTCTTCAACACACACACACATGCATGCACACATGCAAAGCAACCTACTGAGTCTATTTATTGCTGCTCACACACACATGTGTTCTGGGCTGAGCACACGGGATCAGGCAACCAATGTGGAAGCTCATCCCTGGAAAAAAATATCTCTCCCACTTTCAGCCACCATTGACCACCTGTAGTTCTTCATCAAGGTGTAGGACTTTGTTGGATTGACCCCATCCACATTGGTTTGTCAACTGATATTGAGATTACATTTATTTTATTCAGACAAACTATTGCCAAGAGTTCCTATGTTTCTTTTTCCTTGGCATGCCTGGGTACAGTACAATCTTTCCACCTCCACCTCTGTGATGTTCCCTGAGCCTTAGTGTAGAAATTGCATTACAGATGTATTAGTTGGTGATGACATGGACACTTGCTATCTATATTTTGAGCAGTTGTGAATCTCTGTAGTAGACTCTATCTATTGCATGGACCACATGGACACTTGCTATCTATATTTTGACCAGTTGTGAATCTCTGTAGTAGACTCTATCTATTGCAAAAGAATGTCCATGTCTGCCTGCATGCCACCATGTCCTTCCGTGATGATAATGGATTAAACCTCTGAAACTGTAAGCCACCCAATTAAATGTTTTCCTTTATGAGAGTTGTTGTGGTTGTGATGTTCTTCACAATAATAGAAATCCTAAAACAGAAGTTGGTACGAGAGACTACGGTACTGCTGTTATAGGGCTGACTATACTTTTGTTTGGAGGAATTTGAAATTTGGTACTTTGGGTTAGGAAAACAGCGGAATGCTTTAAGCACTGCTTAATAAGCCATACTAGTAGAAACATGGAAGACAGTGGTGCTGAGAATGATTTGAACTGTGGGGGTATGGCTCAAGAGGCTTCAGAGGAGAAGAATTTCAGTATGTTACCTAGAGATCTTTTTGTGAAATTTTGTGAACAAAGTGGCTGCCTTTTACCCTTGTCTGGGGAGTCTGCCTGAGGCTAAAATGAAGAGATTTGGATTAATTCTGTTAGAGGAAATCTCAAAACTGTCTAGTTTAGACTGTCATGTGGTTATTAGTGTTAACTCTAATGAAGATTTATAATAGAAGGGAGAAAGTTGAGAACCACTGACCTAGAGCCAAGGAAGGCAACTGGAGAACACAACGCCTCCCAGTCCTTCACTTAGCCTTGTGTTGTGAGTTCATTTAAACTCCTTCCATCTCTGACCATCTGTACATCTTGCTTTTAGTTCCCAAATACTTCAGCTTACTCTTCAGAAACAGATACATTATTTAAAGGATCTAAGAAACTGCTTTTAGTATGCCTAATAAGGTCAGTTTTCAACAATCAAAGCTGAAACACTCAAGACCCAGCAAATCAAAGTAAGCACGACAGACATGCACTTCAGAAGAACATCGTGACATTATGTCACCAATATGCCCCGGAGTAATTACAGCTAGGCCTTCTGCTCTTGAGAGCTGAGTATGTGTGTAATGGGCCAAAACCGCTCACTACTATTTCTGAATTCTCAACTGCTAGAGATTTGCAATTGTGCTGCCGAGTCACATATCACAAATTGTTAAACAAAATCCCCTCCATAAGCAAATACTATCTTCTTTGCTTTGTTCTCTCTGGCAACACTTCTGTGTGATGTGGGAATGATTTCTTACTAATAAAGAAACTGCCTTGGCCCATTTTATTGGATAGAAAATTAGGTAGGCGGAGTATACAGAAGAGAATTCTGGGAGAAAGAAGGTTAGAGGAAGAGTCGCCATGATGCTCCCACTCCAGACAGACGCAAGTTAAGATCCTCTCTGGTAAGCCAGCTCATGGGCTACACAGAATATTAGAAATGGGTTAGAACAATATGTAAGAGCTAGCCAATAAGAAACTGGACCTAGCCGGGCCAGGCAGTGTTTGAAAGAATACAGTTTCCGTGTAATTATTTCTGGGTATAAGCTAGCCATGCGGGCGGCCGGGTGCCGGGGACGCAGCCCTGCCGCTCCTATTTCAACAGATGGCGCCCAACGTGGGGCTAAATCCACTTAAAAACCTGAGAAGGCTTAAAAATAAGGGAAACAGAGTTTAACACAGATTTTTGCTGTTTTGTTGGTGACATGCTGTAGAGAGATTCCTGATTCAGCAACAGCAGCAGAGAAAAAAAGCTGCGTCATTTTAAAGCGCGGCTTCCTGGTGCTATGCTGCCAGCGTGAACTCTGGCTTTAAAGCATTTCAAGGCTTTTATGGGACTGGATGTTTCTGTTCCCACTTGGGATCGGAGGAGATTGCTCTGAGACCTGCCGATGGCTCAGCGTTCCCTGCCTACACCTGGGCAGATGGCGGAATCAGGCTTAGGCAGGCGGAAGAGCATGGCGGATTCCTGCTGCCATACAGAGACGCGTTTTCAGACTGCGCAGTGCTCTGCGTGTCAGATTTGGCTGTAACTTGGATAAAAAGAGTTTCTGTGCTGCACACTCAGTCTCAAAATTAAATTGCTGATTGCGGCTCCAATGTAAACTGCTGTTTGCCTGTAACTGTGCTCAGCTCAAAAGCACCAAATGACTCTGAGGCAGGAGCGGCTGCTCCTTGCTGAACTGTGCTGATCTCAGGCAGGAACTACCGTAATTACCTTAAAACCGTGCAGTTAAGGTTTAGACTGGGCAGGACACAGGCAGTACCGTATTACCTATACATGGTGCAACTTAAGTTTTTAAGAAATGCTTAACATTTTAAGAAATGCTCCTGGATAATAAAAAAAAAAATACAGATTCACAGTAAAACAGATTCAGACACCGTTGGATGAATGTACGTAGGCTTGGGGAAAAAAAGAGAATATAAAGAATAAAGTTAATGTCTTAAAAAGAAAAAGGGTAAAGTCTTTAAAGAGACAGAGTACAGAAGTACAGATAGTTATAGATTAAGAGAAATAAAGAAAAATAAGCCACGTAAAAATGAAAAATTCACAGAGAGTCTGGATTATGTACATTGTGTTTTCTTTAAAATTTTTGACTGTGAAGGAGCTAAGTACAAAGAGACATTTTATTATATGGGCTGCTAAGCTGAACCTGCACATATGTTCTAAAGGTATCTTGACTTCAAAATTTGGATCTAAGGATATGATGCTTTGGAGAGGGTCTTCTTTTGTTTCCACAGAGGATGTGACCCTATGGATTGCATCTATCCCGGTATGGTATGATAGACCACGCCCTCCTGAAAGGTTGCTGTGAACACCCTCAAAAAATTACTTCACTCAACTGCCAACCGAGATGAACCTGACACACAGGTTACACCCTAAATGATCTGATTAACAGTGCCCCCATTCAGCAGGAAGCAGTTTGGAGAGAAAAAACTACGCCCATGTTCCCAAATATTGTTTATAAATGTTCTTTTACATTTAAAGGGGGATATGATATAGATATGAATAATTTGCATTGGTATGGATTTTAAGGTCAATTTTGTTATATGTATATGTATTTTTGAACTTGATTAAGGTATTGTGATTATGTAGTTCACTTAAAATGTAATGTATAATTAGGAAATATAGGTTGTTAATGGATAATCATTGCTAATAGTTAAGCTTGTAGTCATGTTAGTTAGATTTTCTAGATATATAGAGATATATTTCAATTAGATAGGCATTCTTCATATCTTTCAAAGACTGCAGAATATGGCATTTAAAATATTTTAATAACTTAGGACTTTTCATGACAAGGAGACACGTCTGCTCCTGGCAGCACCAGCTACTTCAAGAGGAAGATGGGCATCGAAGAGGATCCTTATGGAGTTGGATAGTCATTTGGGCAAGAAACTGCTCTTGCCTGGACTGTTGCATAAACTGGACACAGAGAACCCTCAGAGAGAGGACTGCTGAACTTGCCTAAAGGTGAGATGGTCTTTCGGGGTTCCTGATTCATGAAAGAGTCTACAAGACATTCTACAGAACACAGCAGAAAGTGACTGAACTGTCTTTAAAATTTCCTGCTTCATGGAAATGTATCTGGATACCATGGGCCTGTAGGCCGAAGATGGATGCCCCAACGGTACAGAGGAACTTTGGGTGACTGTCCAGGCAGCGAGATGTCTCTGTCATTTCTAGAGTTTTCTTATTTCTTGTTTACTTAGATAATATTATATCCTTCTGGAGTCTTTGATGGAGTTGAAGAATAAATAGTTATAGTTTTCCTTAGTTATGATAAGAGATAAAATAGATATAAATATTGTAACTGTAATTCTTACTTGATAACTGTTTTGTTATATGTAATTTTACTATGCTAAAGTTAAAGCCTTTCTTTTTTGTTTAAACGGAAAAAGGGGAAATGATGTGGGAATGATTTCTTACTAATAAAGAAACTGCCTTGGCCCATTTTATTGGATAGAAAATTAGGTAGGCGGAGTATACAGAAGAGAATTCTGGGAGAAAGAAGGTTAGAGGAGGAGTCGCCATGATGCTCCCACTCCAGACAGATGCAGGTTAAGATCCTCTCTGGTAAGCCAGCTCATGGGCTACACAGAATATTAGAAATGGGTTAGAACAATATGTAAGAGCTAGCCAATAAGAAACTGGACCTAGCCGGGCCAGGCAGTGTTTGAAAGAATACAGTTTCCGTGTAATTATTTCTGGGTATAAGCTAGCCATGCGGGCAGCCGGGTGCCGGGGACGCAGCCCTGCCGCCGCTCCTATTTCAACATCTGTGTGAGTCAGGGTCCTCTACAGAAACAGAACTGATAGAACATATCCCAGATAAATATATGTATGTAAATGTGTGTGCGTGCATGTGTGTGTGCATGTATGTGTGTGTGCATGTGTGCGTGTGTGTGTGTATGTGCGTGTGTGTGTGCATGTGTGTGTGTATGGGATTATCAGAGTGACTCACAGGTTGTAGTCCAGCTAGTTCAACAATGGCTGTCTACCAATGAACAGTCCAAGAATCCAGTAGTTGTTCAGCTGATGAGGCTGGGTATCTCAGCCAGTCTTCAGTAGACAACAGATTCCTGAAGAAGTCGGCCCTGATGCCAGTCAAAGAATGAACTTGCCGGTGAGAGTGAGGGCAGCCAGGCAAAGACAAAGAGAGCCAGCTTCCTCCTCCCATGCCCTTTACAAAGGCTGCCACCAGAAGGTGTGACCCAGATCAAAGGTGGATCTTCCCACTTTAAAAGATCTGGATTAAACATGGATCTTTCCAACTCAAAAGATTTAATTATGAAAAAAAAATATCTCACAGGTATACCCAGCCACTCAGGTTTTAGCTAATTCTAGGTGAAGTCAAGTAGATAGGAAAACCGGCATTGCATTCCAAAGCTTTAACTATATGCTAAAAAATTTGTCCTCAAACCTGGAGACGAAGAAATTGAGAAGTAGCCTTCTAGGAACTGAAGGTATTACTATATCCAGGACTTACTTAACATTGCATATGTTTTATTTTGTTCTAAGTTTTATCATTCAAATATTTTACCAGTTTAATTAAAGTACTCAAACACAAAAATATCAGTTTGGATATACACTCAAAAAGCATGGGCAGCAAGTTCTCTACACAAGGGTAAGGTCAAGAACGGCAATGTTGAGTTAACATGCACGAGGAATTTTTTTCTTTTTTAAAGTTTTTATTTATTTTTATTTCATGTGCATTGATGTTTTGCCTCTGTGTGTGAGTGTGTGTGTGTGTGTGTGTGTGTGTGTGTGTGTGAGCGTTGGATTCTCTGGAACTGGAGTTGCAAACAATTGTGAGCTGCTATGTGGGTGCTCGGTATTGAACCCAGGATCTCTGGAAGAGCTGTCAGTGCTCTTACCTGCTGAGCCAACTCTCCAGCCCAGGAACTTCTCGTATACTTGAGACTTTTCAAAAATGTTCTTCATCCATTAACTTGGACGAGAAGACTCAATCATGCAGCAACTTCCTGGTTATCTTGTTCTTACAAACTTCCTGCCTCTTCTTCAGTGAGTTTAAGGGCTGTGTTGTAGATGTATCAATGGGGCCTGGGCATCACACGGCTGCTTATTCTCCACATTTTGACTAGCTGTGTCTTTATGGAATGGTCCATTTGTTGCGAAAAGAAGTCCCTTTGATAAGGGGTGAGAGTTTCACTTAGTTGTGGGTATAAGGACAAGGTTTAGAATGTAGTTAGGAGTCAGGCTGATTTAAGAAACTAGCCTTAGTAGATTATCCTTTGAGATCAATGACCTCACTAACTACTTACTAGGTTTCCGTGATATCTGAACATGGGTTTCAATCTGGACAGAACTAATTTCAACTAGATTGAAGATTCTCATATAATAAGACCCTGAGAGTGACGGCACACACCCGCAATCCCAGCGTTCATGAGGCTGAGGCAGGAGTACAGTGAACTCAAGCCCAGCCTGAGATCAGAATCCAGATTCTGTCTCAAATATATAAACAGAACAGAAAAAAATCAAGACAAATTAATTTGCTTTTCTCCAAAGAACCCCAGAGACTATCAGGCTAAGAAAGCACTTTGACTTCTACAGTAGCTCTGAATGAAATGAACACACGGTCTACTAAAACCTTAGCTGACAAACAGAGCACTATAGAGGGCACCTCGATTAATATAAACTGTGCTTAATTAGTAGAAATTAGTTTATAACCTCGAGAGATAGGAGGAGTAAAAACATTGGCTGTTAGAACAAAACAAACAGGCGTGACTGGTTGTGTCTCTGGCACTGCTGTAGTCTGACCGTCCTTCAATTCTGCTGCCCAAGCTAGATTAGATTTCTTAAAAACAATATCGTTCACGAGAGAGTTTTATAATTTATTTATAGTGTTGTGAGAGTACCATTTATTGATTTCCATAAGTCTGAAGTAGACATCACCAGATTACACCCATCACTCTTGCCTTCTGAATGGGTCTCTAGCTAGCTCATTTGTCTAAAACTTTCAGGACTGTCTGGGCTAAATTTACCTCGAGTTAAAACTGTATATGCAAACTCTAAAAATCAAATTCGAGACTGGAGAGATGGCTCAGCAGGTGAAAGTGATTGCTGCTTGAGCCTGAGGACCTGAGCTCAATTCCTAGAACTCATGGAAAGGTGGAAGGAGAGAAACGATTCTCCAAAGATTTCTTCTGGTTTTCGCACACATTTTCATGGCATATGCCTTCTCACATTAACACACACATCATATATACACTCACACTCCCATACACACACACTAAAAACCACATATACCCACACACAATAATAATATTAGAAAATAAACTAGTCTCTAAGCCATCACTGTGTGCTCATAGACCAACTGGTATACTTTCTTGTAATTGTTACAACTACAGCATTGTTCTGCATAGCTGAAACCAAGTTCAGGCAGTAAGCAGACTCAACATGGAGACTCAATTCTTTTTTCTTTATGATCCCACTGAATTCAGGAATAAGGCAAGGTTGTCCACTCTCTCCATATCTATTCAATATCGCACTTGGAATCCTAGCTAGAGAAGATCAAGAGGATACAAATTAGAAATTTGTATTTGCTATGATATTATAGTTTATATAAGTGACCCCAAAAACTCTACCAGTGAACTCCTACTGCTGATAAACACCTTCATTAATGTACCAGGATACAATATTAACTAAAAAAAACCAGTAGCCCTTTTTTACACAGATGATAAATGGGTTGAGAAAGAAATCAAAGAAACCTCTCCCTTCACAATAGCCACAAATAATATAAAATATCTTGGGGTATCTCTAACTAAACAAATGAAAATACCTATATGACAAGAATTTTAAATCTTTAAAGAAAGAAATTGAAGAAGACACCAGAAAATGGAAAGATTTACCATGCTCTTAGGTAGGTAGAATTAAGATAGTAAAAATGGCAATCTTACCAAAATAAATCTAGAGATTCAATACAATGTCCATCAAAATCCTAGCAAAATTCTTCAGACTTCAAAAGAATAATACTCAATTTCATATGAAAAAAACAAAGAAATCCAGGATAGCCAAAACAATTCTACATAATAAAGGAATTTCTGGAGGCATCAAAATCCCTGACTTTAAACTCTACTATAGAGCTACAGTAATGAAAACAGCTTGGCATTGGCATAAAAACAGACAGGAGGACCAATGGAATTGAATCAAAGACCCAGATATGAACCCACACACCTACGAACACCTGATTTTTGACAAAAAAGCTAATAACATGAAATGGAAAAAAGAAAGCATATTCAACAAATGTGCTGGAATAACTGGATATCAACATGTAGAAGAATGCAAATAGATTGATCTCTATCGTCATACACAAAACTCAAGTCCAAATGGATCAAATACCTCAACATAAAACCAACCACACTGAACCTCATAGAAGAGAAAGTGGGAAGTACACTTGAATGCATGGCACAGGAGATCACTTCCTAAATACAACTGCAGCTCAGTTCTTAACGGGGGATATGGGGCCTGAACCAGCCATCTTCTGTAACCAGATAAGGCTGCCAGCGGTAGGATTTGGACACCAACCCAGCCACAAAACCTTTGACCTACAATTTGTCCTGCCTGCAAGGTGTGCTGGGGGTAAAGGTGGTGCAGAATTTGTGGGAGTGGCCACAAATGATTTGTCTAACTTGAGACCCCTGGCATGAGAATAAGCCCATGCCTGAAACTGTCAGGCAGGGCCGGGAACCAGAGGTTGGAGAGCCCAGAGACCTAGGATAGAACCAAACACAACTGGCATGAAAAAAAGAAAACAGTCAACGAAATAGTAGGAATTCAATGTTAGTCTGGCCCCGCTGGTTATAAAGTTGACTTTCTACAAATCTCCATCGCCACACTGTTATGAAACCGCCCAAGACTGGACCTTGGCAGGCCAAGGGGACACGCGGTGGGCGAGAGACAGACGTATGGTGCAGAGAGAACTTACCGTGCAGACAGAGTTTACATGGAGCGTTATATTAAATGAGGGGAAGAGAGTAGGGGAAAGGAAGGGGGAGAGGGGAGAGAGGAAGGGAGCTCAGAGCGGCCTCATGGGGGGGGGCGGAGATAGAGAGGCCGAGAGGCGCAGAGAGAAAAAGAGAAAGTAGGTGGAGTTCCGCCTTTTATTTATTTTTTAAACATTTTTAAATTTATTTATTTATTAAAGATTTCTGCCTCCTCCTCTCCACCGCCTCCCATTTCCCTCCCCCTCCCTCAATCAAGTCCCCCTCCTTCATCAGCCCGAAGAGCAGTCCGGGTTCCCTGCCTTGTGGGAAGTCCAAGGACCTCCCACCTCCTTCCAGGTCTAGTAAGGTGAGCATCCAAACTGCCTAGGCTCACTGAAATCCCAAGGTCCAAATCAGGAGCAGAAGGAGAGAGAGCACGAGCAAGGAACTCAGGACCACGAGGGGTGCACCCACATCCTGAGACATTGGGGATGTTCTATCGGGAACTCAACAAGGCCAGCTGGACTGGGTCTGAAAAAGCATGGGATGAAACCGGACTAACTGAACATAGCGGACAATGAGGACTGCTGAGAAGTCAAGATCAATGACACTGGGTTTTGATCCTACTGCACGTAAGGTCTTTGTAGGAGTTCCGCCTTTTAAAGGGACAGGATCTGATGAGGCCCTTTGTCAGGTTCCCCGGGGGGGGGGGGGGATGTGCCTGGATGCTAACACAGGTCTCTTTTAGTGCTCTTTGCCATGATCCCAGTGAGGAGGCGATGATTCTATACTTGAGTAAATAATGTTTTGACCTGCTTTCTAGATGGTGCAGATACACGACGTGCACCAGCCTGCCTGGTCATTAGAGCACGGAACAGGTAATAAGACGCGAAGATGTAAAGATAACCTCACACGAACCGTTTATCTCCTGATGCTCATGCTTTTGTGTTGGCTCCTCCTAAAATGAGAAGCTGGTCCCTGGACCCTTCAACCTAGAGTATACAGTAGAAATGAGTAGTCCTTACAAAGCCCGGTAGCCTCAGCGGTCTCTAGCACGTGACCCTTGTATTACCCTACAGTGAGCCTAGCTAAGCTGCTTGAGAGACCTGGAGAGAAGCAAGACGGAGAGGCTGTGGAGAGACATGCCTTGAGACTTCATGTGGGAACACTGGCACAGCCAGCCCGGCCTCTCCCATCTGAGCCTGGTCGTCTCTTCTGTCTCCAAAGCACCGAGCCTCCAGGGAAACTCCCTGGATTTTCCTACTACAGCTACCGGGTGACTGGGAGGAAACACTGGAGTACTTCAGCACCCTGACAGGCAGACAAGCTGGGAAAGAGGCCATCAGCAGGCGGGACGGCATACTTCCGGCTTCTTCATTTCACCCAAGACAAAGTCTCGGACTTCACTTCTCTCCAGGTGGCCCCCTTCTAGCTGACCGACCTGGACCATCCTAGGCAGGTTCTGGATATGAGCAGGGACTCAATCTGCCCACTCTTCTGCGTCTAAGCTGAGCAATCCAAAAGGAGGGAGAATTTATTCCAGGCCACTAAATCCACTAAAAATCCAGCATTCCAGGGGGAAATGGATTTAGAGTTCCAAATCTCCTCCCCACTTGCGGGCAGTCTGTCTGTCTCGTTGTGTGTGTGTGTGTGTGTGTGTGTGTGTGTGTACGAGCGTTCTGTGCTTCTGAGAAAACTTGTTCTCTTGCTGTGACTGCTATCTTTCTCCTGCCTTCTTGCTCTTTAATCAGCAGAGAAAACTAACCCAACCCAAGAGGACCCCTAGGATAGTGGCACTCTTGGGGGCGTGTCTTCCAGGATTTCCTCCGAGGATCACTGGCCTGTTAAGATCGGTATACACCAAATCAAGCCGTGAAAGGGCAGGGAGAAAGTCGTCATTGATTGACCAGGGCTTCTTTAATCTAAAATTGGAAACTTCTCCTTGCCAAGACTAGTGTGGCGGAACTCCCTGGCTGGCAGTTTTGTTTCACCCTTTTCTCTGATAGGGAGGATCCCGTTGGAAGATTTTAGCTGTATTGCTTTGTATCTCAGACCAAGAGATTTCCCCCCCCCCCAGATAGTTTTGGCCAAATTGCCCTGCTGGCAACCATCCCTTGGAATGAAGTCGAAGACCTCTTATCTGACTCCAGGGAGACTCTGCGAACTTTGCTCCTGATTCAAATCTTTACCTTTATCCTGCTAATTATAGTCTTCTCTAACTAGCAGCGGGAGTCTGTCAGTATCTTATCGTCCCTCTGTCTGTGTTTATCTCCCTTCAGTAAATCAGAACGGGGCCATTAGCAAAGCAGTTAAAAATATACAAGAGGTATTGAAGCAGATTAAGTTGTTTGGTAGTGCCATGCTGTGTGCTACTCCTACTAGAGGCTGGTGAATAGACATCAACTACCTCCCCCTACTGGCCTGAATCTGGCACGACTTGAAAAGAACGCTGGGCAACGCCTTGTGGGACCCAAGAGCCGATCCAGAGAAAGTCATCTGAAGGAGGGCCTCTGTGGTGTCCTCTACTGGATTTCACAACAAGGAAGATTCTTCTGGGGAAAAAAAACCCGAGCACGTGTCTTGATTGGCTGTGGCAGAAGTGGGCAACTTTCTTTAGCGATACGTGGACAGATAGCATTAGTTTGGAAGCAGTTGGGAGCATAAGTTTCTCTTTGTTCCTGTACTCTGCCCCCTCCCATAACCTCTTGTGACCCCATGGGAAACTGGGTACGGAAGCAGGGAGGTTCATGGCTAGAGAAGTTTCTCCCCGTTTTGTTTCTCCGTGGACATCACACACCTTCCCTATTTACCTTGGCCAGCTGGGAACTTTCAGAACCGGCCTGGGGGCCATTGCCTTATTTTTGGTTAATTATATGTTATTGTTTTAGAAGCACCTGGCCCCCTCCCCCAGTTCCCATCCTGCACGAAGCAGAGACAACTTTGGTATATATCACCCCTCAAGAGGACATTAAGCAGTTCTACAACCTCCTGGAAAAAAAGAAAACTCTTGGATGACAGAATCTTCTCAGGTTGGTTTGCTCATTTATGGATGAAGTTAGGAGAGAACCGATGTGTTTTCAGGAGTTGAGGTGTCAGGAATCTCTAGAGTACATGGAAAACAGGGACTAGGACCACAGGCATGGGCACGCTGGAATTGTTCCCACTCTGGGACCTGGTCCCAGGGGCTACGTAGGGGGTCATGGCAATTGCCCCATCACGGGTTAGAGCTGCATCTATGGACTTAGGGCTGAGAGATGGAGGAAGGACAGGTTGTTGTCTACCATTTTGTTTTTCATTTTACAGATGGGGACAGAGGCCTCCAATATTCCCACAGACTCTCTTCTGGCTTGCCTACTGGGCAGCTGAAGCAAGTTGAACTGCCAAGTGGTTAGGAAGAAAGCCTTCCTTCTTTTCTTCTATACATCCCAACTACCCTCCAGGGTATGTGGGTTTGTGACCCCAGAGGGTCAAACCACCCTTTCACAGGGGTCATCTAAACCGTCAAAAAACACAGATATTTACACTTGATTCATACCAGTAGCAAAATTACAGATGTGAAGTAGCAACAAAAATAATTTTATGGTTGGCGTCACCACAACATGAGCAACTGTAGTAAAGGGTCGCAGATCAGGAAGGTTGAGAATCGCTGGTCTAGAGGGTGATGAAAATGGCCTTTGGAAGAAACTTTCAACTATAATGCCATCTTCAAATTATACTTCTTTTGTTGGAAAGAAGTCCTCCAAAATCCCCTCTGTCCAACTTTTCTGTTACCTGTGAGAGTGTCTGGAGCTTGCCAAAGAGTGCAGGATGGACCCCAGACATTAACTGCCGTATTCTCCAACCCAGGAAAGAAGGACATGAAAGGGGACAAAGACTCTCACACAGGAAAATCCTGGGCGTAAACGAAATGCCTCCAGGATCCTATCTTGACCTCTGGAGACCCAAGGTTCAAGGATAAAGCATATATTTGCTCCCTTTTCCTTTTAAGAAGATGTCAGGAGGAGAAAACAGAGTCATAAATGTCCACACTTCCTTTTCCCTAGCGGAACTGAGTAACATTGGAAGAGAAACCGGGAAGTTACACTGAGGATCCAGACCAGTGGTTCTCAATCTTCCTTCTGCTGCGACCCTTCAATATGGTTCCTCATGCTGGGGTGACCTCCAACCATCAATTTATTTTTGCTGCTACTTTGTAACTCTAATTTTGCTGTTGTTATGAATCATAATGTAAATACCTGGTTTTCCATTGGTCTTAGGCAACCCCTGTGAAAGGGTAGTTTGACCCCAAAGGGGTCAAGACCCACAGGTTGAGAACAGCTGATCTAGATCAACATGTTCAGTCATTTGAACTACCAGCTAGCCAGTCACATTAATTAACTTGGAGAGAAGTAATTCTATTATCAGAACAAAAACCCCTTTAACAAAGAGGAGAGTACTGAATCACACTATCTGAGGGTAAATGACTTCCTCACTTCTCAGAGAGCAAAGACTTCTCCATGAGGATGAGGCCAAACCCTCCCAAAATTCCACTGAAACCCAAACAATGATAATGAGAATGTAAGAAAGAGAATTTCTTTTCCTGACATTATGGTCTCAGCAAGGCTAAGGCAAAACTCTTTATATACTCCCAGTTATCCCATGTACTCCAGAAAGAGAAAGAGGAGCTCATACTTTTCCTCAAATGATGCAAGAGGCCATGAGGTGATACACTCACTGGCTTAGGATCAGGACCACAGGGGCAGGGACTTCTGAAAGACAAAATCCTAACCCTGTCAGAGCCAGACATCCTCTCAAAGCTGACCCAGACAAAACGTTGGATGGTTCTGTCCTTGCTGAATTGCTCCTTTTATAACTTGGACCAGGAAAAAGAAATGAAAAAGGACAAGTATAATGAATAATTAATGGCCACAGAGGTCCAACCTGATAAGGGTTTTTCTCCAAGGAATATGGCCTAGGTTTAGGAGCTGATTGCTTTGTGGAGGGAATTTCTTCCATTCACATAATTTCAACTGTGTGATTGCCCTCAGAAAACAGCACCTCCCTTGGGACCCTGTATATGTTCAAGTGAAACCATTAGAAGAATTGGTCACTCCAGAACCAATCAGGTCACAGGTCGTCATCCTCTCCACAATGATAAGTCCTGGACCTCCTATATTGGCCCCCATTATGCCCATCAATCTAGAGCATCCCTGGGCAATTTTGACTGTAGAGGGTTGCCTCGATTAGGGTTTGTATTGCTGTGAAGAGACACCATGATTACAGGCACTCTTATAAAGAAAAACGTTAAATTGGGGGCTGATTTACAATTTCAGAGGTTTAGTTCATTATCATCATGGCATGAAGCAAGGCAGCACGAGGAGAACGTGGTGCTGGAGAAGTATCTGAGAGTGCTATGCCTTGATTTGCAGGCAACAGGAAGTAAGCTGTTCTATAGTGGGTGTAGCTTGAGCATAGGAGACCTCAAGGCCCACCCCCACAGTAACACACTTCCTCCAAGATCCAACAAGGTCACATCTCCTAATAGTGCTGCTCCCTATTGGCCAAACATTCAAACACATGAGTCTCTGGGGGCCATACATATTTAAGCCACCACAAGGACTATAAGGTGACGTTTATGATTGATTTGAGGACATGGTTCCTGGCATTGTCTACTCCCCCTGATCTTAGATCCCCCCAAAACATAGCCATTCAGGGATTTTGGGCAGCCCTTAAAATGTTACTTTACTCACTTTTAAAATGTCACTTGCTTGTTCCTGGGAGTACTTCCACTATTATTATTTTTAAATAGTTCCCAGGCCCCTCTCTTGAGAAAAGACCTCTTATCAAAGCTCAAAGTCAAAATGCTTCTCCCTTTGGGGAGCACTATTGCTTTCTCTAATAAATAACAATGTCAAGGCCTCAATATGGACACATGGCAACATAATGGGGAGGCCTAAACCAGTGGTCATACATCTTAAAGAATCTATTCATTTCCCACATCAAAAACAATACCCCCTTAGGGCTAAGTCAGTCAGGGACTAGTTCCCCATAATTCAAGGACTAAAGAAAACAAGAATTATTGATTGACTGTTCTAGTCCATACAACAACAGTTTCATTCTGGGTGTTGGCAATGGTCCCAACAAATGGGGGTTAGTCTAAGACCTCAATCTGATTAACAGCATATTGATCCCACTCCATCCAGTAATCCCCAATCTGTATACTCTCCCCACTCAGATTCCTGCAATACTATCTTAAAGATGCTTCTTTTGTATTTTGTAAAAGATGCTTGCTTTTTAGGACCCCTCCTGTAGTAGAGTAAACAAGACACCTGGACTGTCCTCCCACCATGGTTTAGAGACATTCCCATTTATTTGAAAGAGCTCTTCCTCAAGATTTGATGGCATGGACTCTCACTCAGTGATCATTTCTACTCAATACGAAGGTGATGGCCTCTGTGGACCAATAGAAGAAATCATTTCTCAAGGAGGTACGGAATTCCTCCTTAGTTTCTTGGCTGGCAGGGGCTGCAGGGTGTCTTAGTAAAAAATCCAAACATGCAAAACCAAAGCTATCTACTTGGGCCTTGTCAAATTAAGCAGAGCTTTAGGGCTGAAGAGTCCCATTCATCTTGACTTTCTAGTTCCCCTAAACCTTTCAACGGATGACGGCATGTCTGGGAGTTCCGGGTTGTTGTATAATTGGGTCTCTGATTAGACAGTTTGCTAAACCTATGTGTCAAATGCTTAAGGAGCTTCAGGCTCAGGAACTCACCAAGGCTAAGAGGACTCGAGTCCAAACAAGTCTTTCCAAAGCTTAAAAGGTGGTGAGCCTCCTGCCTTGGGCCTGCCCACCCCGTCTAAGTTCCACATGTATGTATATAACTGAAAAAATAGGGCATTGAGTAATGACACAATCCACAGGTGTCTTCTTACAGCCTGTAGGACACCTAAGGAAGGAATTAGGCTAGGTGGAGAAGCGATGGCTTGGATGTTGCTGCTTCTGGGCTGCGATCCCTGAGGTTCAAAAGTTTATGCTTGGGCGCCCTCTCATGGTTCACATATTCCACGGCATAGAGGACATCCTAAATTCAAAGGAAAATCTGTGGTTGACTGACGGCAGGACCTGAATCCAGTTATCTATCAGAGGAAGGGAAGGAAGGCTCCCCCTCCCTTCCTCTGGAGAGGTCTTCATGAAAAGCTACCCACACATGTGTAGCTCAGATCAGCCCGCAGAAAACCCATATCTGGTTCTTTGTATGGATGGAGATTCTCTGCAAAAGAAGACATCCGATATGCAAGATATGTAAGAGTCACCAACTCTGATGTTTTCGCCTCAGGACCAATATCTCTGAAAACCCCAGTGCCTGACTAGCAGAGCTGACGCCTCCCACTTAAGCCCTGGAACTGTCCCAAGAAACAAGAGCCAGTGTCTATATAGACCCCTCCTCTCCCCCCTCCAAACCTGGTCCTCTACCCACATGTGGCCACAGGGAAGGAAAGGACCACCTACTGCAGCTTGGACTCCACAAAGCACTTCCAAGATATCCTGAGGCTCCCATATGTAGTCATTTTGCTCACTCAGATGCCTGGGATCTACTGTCCTAGACACCAGAGGGAATGACTCTGTAGCAAAGGGAAGAAGTAATAGTTAACTTTGAAGCCAAGAAGGCTTCCCTGGAGTGCACAGAGTGCCTTATTCTCTGATGGAATCTTTGCTGCCTCTCAAGAGACCCAAATGTTCTTTAGAGGAAATGGCCTTTGCCTCTAAGATGAGATAGAACCGACCCCCTGAGGATGGTGGCTAAAGACTAATGACCAACTGTCATTACCAAAGACCCTACAATGGGAAGACTTAAACTTCCCTTAGTAGATGTATTGCTTGGATTCCCTGGAAAAAAAGATGTCCACAGGGAAGAGTTTAAAAGAAACTGTCCAATCAGCATTACAGGGATATAGTATAAAACCACCCCCTTTAATAGGCATCTCTAATCTCCAGAGACTCAGAGGCAGGTCACTCCTCCTGGACTAGCAGCTGAATCTGACTCACATGCCCAATGGACACAGTCCCAAATACCTTCTAGTTTGGGTAGACACCTCTACAGGATGGATAGTGACTTTTCTGGGAAACAGAAGAAGCCCCAGAAGTGACTAGGGTGTTTCTCTCTGAAACAATTTCCTCTGGAAGGCTGGGAAAGCCGATGGTGTTAATGACAACATTTAAAGAGACAGATTTAAGAAACCCGGTCTCTGTAGTTCAGGCTATTGCCTCAGCTCTGCTCAGACACAAGGTCTCATGGTCTCATGATTTTAGAGGTTCATATGACCGACCTTTCTCCACAGGACTTTGAAATGGTCAGATTTGTGACTCACATCATCCAGTTGGCAAAATTTCAGCAGACTTTTGTCAGGGCTTCAGGCAGGACTTACCAGGGAAGAGCAAAAGGGACTTCCTACTTTCTGTCCCGGGGAATTAGTGCCAGTCAACGCACCGGATTCCAGTAAATGAGACTATCCAGAAGATGAGACACGTTGTCAGGGCACACACGGATGTGAACCCCTTCCACTTTGCCTGAAAGTCAGAGTGTTTGAGTTTATTTTGCTCTCTAAGCTGTTACCAACAGGTGTGGTTACAAACAAGAGACACTGACCTAGGGTGTGGTTAGTAAGTATTTTGAGTGTTGAAGTAGATCTGCTCCACCTGGACCAAAGGGCAGAGCATCCAAGTCTATTCCTTTTGTCAGCTAATGAAGTCTGTTGCCTTCCCCTCCCCTTTTGGAGTATGTAAGTGTGTGGAAAATAAACGAAGGGAATTCAGTATTCACTGAATGTCCCTCCTGATACTGCCCTGTGTTTCTGTCTCTTATTTCTCCTATGTCTCTGCTCCTTTTTCCTAATAACTCTAATCCTCACACTCCTACCCTGGAATGTATGAGTTTTTTCAAAGCTGGTTTTTGACAATACATGGTTTCACCACGTGTATCAACCCACTGGGGATGTAACCCAATATAAACCTAATATAACCCTAAGGAGAGGCACAGATAGGTTTTCAGCCCTACTCCTCGCTCTTTAGCTCGCCCACAGGTATCGGGAGTGGTTACAGGAAAGAGGAATCCTTTTCAGGAATACTCTCTATCTTGGCTTTGACACTAATAAGACCACTTTATTCAATCCCTTCCAGGGTAGTTCCCATTTTAAAGACCAAAACCGTTACTGTCAATGCAATGAATGCCCCAGTCGGAGGAGGCTAACTGGTTGTAACCAGTAAAGAACCTGATCAGTTACGTAAGATTCATGCAGTGTAGAGGCCTGTCCTAGGAGTTCTCTGCCCTGTACCTGTGGGACACTTGTGGGACTCCCGAGTAAACAACCCCAATTGCTCGGAGATACTTGGGAGATTCCAGGTCTCCCCAAACCAGTTTAACCTAGTGACTAGAGGGGCCCATAGGCCCTCTAGAACCAGCCTTACCTTGTGGGCTGGACAAATCTTGGAACCATTCTGGAACACCTGAATGTTTGCTTACCTGGGAATGGTTTCTATGATTCTTACCCATTGGTGGGATATTTCCTGATTCTGGACCCATCACTTCAACCATCACTGCTCTCAAGCCCCAGCCTTCTAACAAACCAATTTCTTCTAGTGGATGTCCAAACTTAGCCTAAAGAAACCACAGACTGTGAGTCCCAACAATTGTGGCCCCTCCTCATCATAGAAGGGGAATTGGCCTACAGATTATAGGACTCAGAATGGGTAACTGTGGAGGAAATATACTCACTAGAAAAGGGGTCTCCATCTAGCATAGGAGATAAGGTTGGCTTCTTATTCTAAGAGCGAGGGAGGGGCTCAATATCCTGACTGATGGAAACTCGAGATTAAATGAATGGATAGGGCCCACAGAGGGTATCTTCTAAGGATAAGCCTCTATATAACCCGGAAAGGAGCAGGTATCCAGGCTCAACATTGTATGCTCAGTACCCTAATTCAAATAGGATCTGAACTGGCCCACCTTCCTAAAAGCTGAAGCAAGATTTTCACCAGAATGATGCATCTCATCTCTGGAAAATGGCCTTACATAACTGCACAAGACATCCCTATGTCCTGATCACCAATGTTCTAGGACTGGATATGGCAATCATCAAACTCATAGGGTGTCTTAGTTAGGGTTTCTATGGCTGTGAAGAGACACCATGACCACGGCAACTCTTATAAAGAAAACAATTAATTAAGGGGGGTGGCTCACAGTTTCAGAGGTCCAGCCCATAATTATCACGGCAGGGAGCGTGGTAGCATGCAGGCAGACATGTGCTGGCTGCAACTTGATCAGAAGGCAACAGGGAGTCAATTAAGACACTGGGAAGTACCCTGAGCACAGAAAATCTCAAAACCCGCCCTGGGAGTGACAGATAGCCTCCAACAAGGCCACACCCACTCCAGCAAAGCCACACCTCCTGATAGTGGCACTCCCTATGAGATTATGGGGGCCAATTACATTCAGATTACCACACAGGGTTAGGAAAAATTATTCAGCGTACCTATATTGTGTCCATGGGACGTTGCTGGCTGATCATACGGAACATAAACCCAGTGGGATTGCAGTTTCCTCCCAGACTGTCAATTAGAAATGATATCTGTCTCTACCCTAAAACGAATGGAGCTCAGATTTTACACAGGCCTTGCTGTCCCACCAAGAATCATGTGTGGCATGTGGGAAGCGGCATATATTGTTACATGTATGCGGTCTAATGATACTGTTGCTCTCACCGACTAGTCATGGGAGCTTTCTCAACATTCCCTCTCCTCTGAAAGACTCTGGTTCACAGTTCAAGCAATTGGTCAATTACACTTCACCCTATTAAACAGGACTTACATCAACCATATTGTTGAAGAACTCTCCTTATTAACTTTATCTCTTTATGTTCCTGCAAAGTTGTGACCGAAGAGATCCATCAGACCAACTGATGAGTGACTGTTCCAGCCCGTGGCAAACCAATGGCCTTCTTCACAAGGCACAAGTTGCAGTGAACAATGGTGGCAAAGATATCATTACCCTCATTGATTCTTGTAACAAACATGAAAAGGGTTCTTTGGGTGGTTTTATTGCTTGCTCTCTTCCTCTAATAAAGGAAAAACTGCTCCAACTGTTTCTTTTCCTCATACTGTGTTTTAGTAGTAGTAACAGATTACAACAGTAGTTATAACCTCACTCTCTCTGTGTTACAGGTGCGATCTCACCGGTGTGGTATACACCAAGGGGACACGATGTCAGATGGCTGTCCTTCACTCTGGAGCTCTGTCATCTACCAAGTTCGACCTTGGCTTCTTCTGGAACCATCCTCTGAGGCACTATGACTGCTGTCTGTCTCCACCTGCTCATCCTGGCAGCAGGGAACAGCCAAAGACACTGCTGTGATGGTCCCTAAGTAGCACTTAAAGTGACCTGGGTGTGGTGTGTGTGGGAAAATGGAGGAGTCAGATAACACTTGAAGTTGTTGGGGTAGAAATAGGAAGCCATAAATAAACCACATAATGGCATGGGATTTCTAAAATTTCTAAGTGTTGTTCCAATTTCTCCTGTCACTCAAATCTATACACCTATGTGTGTGTGTGTGTGTATAAATCTTCACTTGGACATCTAACATGTATGTGAAAACAAATGTGTGTAAAATCACACCCCTAATGTTAGTGACCTTGAATTTACTTTTTCGTTTTCTTTCTCATTGTAGCAATTGGAAACTTCACCTTGTCAGTTACTTGAGTTGACACCCCCCCATGCTGTACTCATTCTTCCTAAACTGTTATCCTTCACCTAGCCATCTGCAAACCTTGTTGACTTTATCAATTTCCAACTTTATTAACTTGATTCTAGGCGCCTTAGCTCTCGTTTTTATAATTACCCCTCCTCACTCTCCATCCCTCTCAGTGATTGGGAATGGGAATCCTTTAGAATATGTTAGCTAACATCCATAGTTTCCCCTGAGATTCTGAGGTCTTCTGAACTCAACTCAGTCAGTCCAAAATCCGTCCTCTTTAGCTCAGTCCCTACATAATCTCACATGTGACATGTCCCTGACTTCACCTGCTGCTTTGCTGACCTTCATCCTTTTTATCTGTCACGTGGCCCCTTCTTTTCCTTATCTATCTCTGCTCTAGCTATTGGTTTTTAATTTTGCTGTTGACGAGGCCTGGAAGACTCTGTTCCTAATGTAAACATTCCATGTTCCATCCAGCCTTAGATTCTCTAAGAAAAGAGAAACCCCCTGGCCATCATATAAAAAAATAGCCACCCACTGTTCTGCTGGAAGCTGTGAACCCCCAGATCCTGAATTTCTTGTAAACAACGTGTTATGCTTGCAGCTGCTCTGAGCACGAGACCCTCAGGAGTTTCCTATGGCAGGGGAGCGGTTTCTGGTGGGTTTGGCTGGGGCGTGGCTATCAGTTAAGGATCCCTATATAAGCTGCCCCTGGACACAATGAAGGGGGCATTCCTGTTTCAAGGATGACCTGTGTCTCTGTCTGTGTGTCTTTGTGTGTTTAAATCTCCAGGCCCTTGCCTGGCTGGCGAATGGTGCTGTAGTGCAGGCGCCACAATACAGGAAGTAGTGCCTTACAGTCACGTAGTGCATTGAGGATATTTAACTTTTCTGATCTTCAGGCAAATTTTATTTATTAAAATACAAGTGAAATGCCACTATACTACACTCAAAAGAATACAAGGGAAGCATGCTATCTTGCTTAGTCTGTTTTCTACTGCAGTGATGAAACACCATGACCAAAAGTAACTTGGGGAGGAGAGGGTTTATTTCATCTTACAGCTTTTTAGTCCATCATCCAGGGAAGATAGAGTAGGAACTCGGGCAGGGTAGGAACCTGGAGACAGGAACGGATGCAGAGGCCATGGGGGAAACACTGCCTTGCTTCTTATAGCTTGCTCAGCCTGCCATCTTATTCCACCCAGGACCACCTGCACAGCGGTGGCTCCAAGTGAGCTGATCCTTCCTGTATCAACCAATCAGTCAGGAAAATGTACCACAGGCTTGTTCATAGAGCAGTCTGGTGGGTATTTTCTCAACTGAGCTTCCCTCTTCCCAAAATGACTCCAGCTTGTGTCGAGTTGGCGTAAAATTGGCCAGCACAGTACCAGCTGGCAGTGAAAGAGGAGACAATAGCCCAAGTCATATAATTATATTTGAATCTTGCTCCTAGATGTGGCATAAATGATATGCAGAACAGCCAACCTTAAAACTGGTGAATGGAGTCAGTAAATGCAATCATGAAACTTGCTTTGTTCAGAAAGACCCAAGCTGAACTTTTAAGATACAAAGCACTAAATTTTATGTGTGGCGAGTCCCTGCTGGCTTTAAGCATCACAGAGCGTAAGCAAAGCAAGTCCGGAGTTAGGAAAAGCTTACTGTGTCCTGTTTGTGAACCACTTTTACATTGGGCTTTTTGCCAAAGCCATGAATTTGACTTAAAAATGGTTTCATTATTAAGCCCATTACTTTGGAGCTTTGGCAAAATCAGGGAGTTTCTGTGGTATCTGACTATCTAGGCCACCGTTGGAAAAGTGAGTTGGCGTTACGAAGCAGATCATCCCAGGAATACGCATCCTGTTTATGTAATTGGTTTTAGTTACACATGGGTCAGAGAGGAAGAAGGTCATTTGGACTCTCAAAGTCCAAACCAATGACCTTCTTCCTCTGTGCAAAGCTATGAACCCAACCCCATGGGACATTCGGAAGGAGGTCTTCTGTGGTCTCTGTCTCCAACAAACAGAAAGATTACCATTTTGCTTTGACAGTGGGGTTATAGTTGTGTTTATTATTTTTTCCCTTATTAAAATTTCCATGAAGGATATGAATTATTTTGCAATATGAAGAAACAAGAGTTATTTTTGAAAATGAGAAATCTTGAAATCATTTGGCCTTCCTTCAAAAAAAATATTAACCAGGAAATGCATCCACCAGTACCTATAACTGGATTGCTATCGTAATGGTGTGGTTTAAGAATCGCTGAACATACTAAGGAATGAAAACTTATTTAGATCCCTAGTTGCAACATAGACACTCCTTTTTACAAACAGACCTCTCCACTGATTCACACACGTTCTGAGAGTCAGAACGCTAGCTGCTGTTCTCACAGACAGAGTCTGTGTTCTGAGGAGATTGCTGGATGTAAGCTGAAAATCCTGCCACCCTTGTGCCGCACACCCCTTCCTCAAATATTCCTATTGTCTGTTGAAGTCTATGACCTCAGTTTCCAAGCTTCCTCCCCCAAAGGCAAGACCTTGAGAGTTTGGGCCACATAAAGGGAGAAGTGTTTCAGGCGAGCTAATAATACCCATTAAAAACTTCTGCCTTCAATGACTTTTTTTATAGGTTTCATGTCTCTTTCATCATTATTTGCCAAAATAATGAAGAATTTTCTTTATAACGCTGAAGGGACTGTCAGCAAGGATATTTATCACGTCAAGTCAGTGAACTAATTTTAGCAACGGAAATAAAATTTAAGCAGGAAAAATAGTGGACTATTTTCATAACCAAAGAAATAAGTAGCAAGTGATAGTGCCCAAGCCTAGCACACGCAAGGTTCTGGGTTCCACACAGGAACCTGAAAAAAAGGAGAATAATGGGTAAAATGGGGGAGAAACACAGGAGCCAAAGGACAGACACCTTCTGTATAACAGAAAAATACTTTTATTGAATTTTGGCAACAATATAAAAATCATAGAGGTAGAGAAGACCTTGTTTACTACACAGTCATCTAGATGCTCAACTCAAAGACCAGAAACAAGCGTTCAAACCAAAATAACCTGACAGCCATTTGAGAATTTTCTTTCTTCTCTAACAAAGTAAACAGTAAGAAATTATTTTTACTCAGTGGGAGGCAAGTCATCAGAAGGTGATGACCACCAATATAAGGGCATCATCCCATGTAGAAGAGCATCCAATCTCTTGGCTTTGTTATAATTAATGTTCTAACTATACCACCATGGTCCAGCTAGACCATTCCTTGGATATAGGCCCTAGAGACTCTAATTCAGCATACTGCACAGACATGTCTGCTGTGGGATAACCCTTCTGTATGCTGTGAATATATGCTGCTCTCGTTGGTTGCTAATAAAAGCCGCTTTGGCCTATAACAAGGCAGCATATAACTAGGCAGGAAAATCAAACTGAATACAGGGAGAAAGAAGGGTGGATTCTAGAGAGATGGGAACAGTAGCCCAAGAAACAAGATGCCAGAAGACAGGCATACTTAGATTAAAGAAATGGGTTAATTTGTATATAAGATCTAGATAGTAAAAATCCTGAAGTATAGGCCAAACATTCTGTAATTAATATTAGCCTCAGAGTGATTATTGAGAAGCAGCTGCATGAGTGGGTGGGACAGAGAAACCTCCATTTACATACTTCCATATTCATGTTTGTTGATGTACTATTCACACCTGCTAAGCTAGGGACTTAGATGTTCATTAACAGATACAGGACTAAAGAAGATGTGATATCTATCTACCCATCTGTCCATCTATCCAACACATGCATGACATGTGTTGTGTGCACATGCGACAAAAAACAGAAGGGGATTTGTGTGCTGGAAGAAGGGGAGGAAACACAATGACATATATGTATGAATTTCATAGTGAAACATATTTCTCAGCAAACAAATATTTTTAAACTTATTTTTTAAAACAATCTTTTCTCATGTTACATACTCATCCCAGTTCCCTTTCCCTCCCCTCCTCCTGCTCCCTCCACCTTCCACCCCCAGTCACTCCTCTGAGAGGGGAAGGCTTCTCATAAGAAGTTAACAATGTCTGGTACATCACTTTGAGGCAGGACCAAGGCTCTCCCCGCTGTATTTAGGCTGAGTAGGGTATCCCTCCAAAGAGAATGACTCCAAAAAGTCAGTTCAAGCACTAGGGATAAATCCTGGTCCCACTGCCAGTGGTCCCACAGGCTGCCCCAGTCACATAACTGTTCCCCACATTTGGAAGGCCTAGTTTGGTTCTATGCAGGTTCCCCCGCTGTCAGTCTGGAGTCAGTGAGCTCCTACTAGCTCATGTCAGCTATTTCTGTGAGTATCCCCATCATGGCTTGACCTCTTTGCTCTTATTATTGCTCCTCCCTCTCTTAGACTGAACTCTTGGAACTTGGTCCAGTGCTAGCTGTGTATCTCTGCATCTGCTTCCACCAGTTACTGGAAGAAGGTTCTGTGAGACAATTAAGACAATGTAATCAACCCCCACCTACAACCTATATAATCTCTGTGCTTTAGTTCAGGTGTGTGACTTCTCTGGCCTGATCTCTGGGACTGGAGAACCTTCCTGGGAGTTGCTTTTCTCAAATAAACCTGTTGTTGTGCTTTCTCAGTTCTGCTTGATCTGGCTTCCTGTGTCGGAGGAGAAACCTATTATGGGGATGAGGCAGCAAAATCTATTACGTTGCTTAAACAAAGTCTTAGAACAATGATTTTCTCAAAGTGGAGAATGGTTTTTTTTTTGAAAATTTTCAATAACTGAAGCTTGACAACGTTGTTTTATCATCACAGATGCTTAAAAAATAAACCCAAAGAGCTTCTAGTACTTCATACCGTGAAAAAATAATTTTGAGTTTTTGCACTGAAGGGATTCATCATTAAACATAAACAACTTAAATCAAGTGATACTTCAACCTGTGGCTGTATAACACTAAGATAACAGATCAACTTAAATGAAAAACTAACACCAAGAATATTGGGTTTGTACATAGTTGTTTGCTTGATGGACCTTTTCATATTTTAATATGCCATTGCAACATTTTAAGACTTATAGCCACAACTTCACAAGGTGGTGAGATCCATGCACTCAAAAAAGTGTTTAGGGGTGGTAAACGTACCGAGCTTCCGGCGCTAGTAAGGCTTTGTTTTTTTGTGTGTGTGTGTGTGTGTGTGTGTGTGTGTGTGTGTGTGTTTTTTCCTAGTGTGAGGAAAGGTTCCTGAAGCCCAGGCTCTGACATGATAGGAATTTTCTGGTGTTTGGAGGCAACCGAGACTTGAAGTGTCTGTGTTCTTGGATCTGATACTCTGCTCTTGTGAGATTTCAGTGGTCTTCCACTGCTGTCAGTGGTGGGGAAGTGGAGTCGCAAACCCAGATGCTTCAGGGGGGTTGTACAGTGCCTGAGTGTGAAGCTTCAGTTCTAGCGGATACTAAGAATGCCACTAAGAATGTTGCCCTTGGGGCTGGAGAGCCGGCTCAGCGGTTAAGAGCACTGAATGCTCTTCCAGGACCGGGGTTGAATTCCCAGCCCCCACAAGGTACCTCACGACTGTCTGTAACTCCAGGATCCAGCACCCTCACACAGACATACATACAGGCAAAAATACAAATAAAATAATGATGAAAGAGAAAAAAAAAGTGTTTAGGATGCAAGACTGCACCATCAAAGCTCTAGGATCCTGGGTCAGTGAGCGGGTTCATCAGGCAAGGTTCCTTGCTTCCAAGCCTGAGGACCTGAGTTTGCTCTTCCAAACCCACATGATAGAAGGACAGACCTGACTCCTGGGAGTTGTCCTGTGACCTCCACATATATGCCATGACATGCTATAACCACCAAATAATAAACAAATGATTAAAAAGGAGAGAGCTATAAGTTTTATCTCCCACACTCATAGTTAGATCCTTACCATCAACTCTCAACTGAGGTCAAGACTGCTTTGTGCACCTTCCAAATCCCTGGTCCAGGTTCTGAATGAGAACGTTTAATTTGTGCTATTGCTATATTGGAAATATGTAATTTCTTTTTTTTTTTTAAAAAAAGGGAATCCTTTTTTTTTTAAAGATTTTATTTACTTATTATGTATACAACATTCTGTCTCCATGTATGCCTGCATGCCAGAAGAGGGCACCAGATCTCATTACAGATGGTTGTGATCCACCATGCGGTTGCTGGGAATTGAACTCAGGACCTCCAGAAGAGCAGGCAGTGCTCTTAACCACTAAGCCACCTCTCCAGCCATGTAATTTCTTTTTTTATGCTATGTGAGATCACTATTCAGAGATTGCTCAAATTTCAGAAGAGGCACACTTAGACCTTTGGACATGATTGGGATTGTTAAAGATTCTGGGGACTTTTTGAATCGGGCAGTATGCATTGTTAGGTGACCATGAGTGTAGAGGGTCTAGGGATGGAAGATTTTAGCTTAAGATCTTAAAGTGTGATCTACGCAGGTCAGGTTGACAAAGGGTGGGCTTGTGATGGTTAATCTCAATAGTCAATTTGATAGGATTAAAAATCACCATGGAAACAAATGTCTGGGTATGCCTTTGAGGGATTTTCTAGATTAAGCTAATCGAAGTAGAGACTTAATCTTAATTATGGGTAATGCCATTCTATGGGATGGGATCCCAGACTACAAGAAGACTTCCATAAAAGTCACTTTCCATTTGACTGTGGACTCAATTTGACCAGCTGCCTAATACTTACGATGCCATCCATGCCTTCCTAAAAATGATGTGCTGTATTCCTATAACTATAGGCCAAAATTAAACCACTCTTTTTAAAACATTGCCCATTTTGAGAAATTTTTTTTTTTTTTGGTTTTTCGAGACAGGGTTTCTCTGTGGTTTTGGAGCCTGTCCTGGAACTAGCTCTTGTAGACCAGGCTGGTCTCGAACTCACAGAGATCCGTCTGCCTCTGCCTCCCAAGTGCTAGGATTAAAGGCGTGCGCCACCATCGCTCGGCTTGAGCAATATTTTTTATTATAACAACAATGAAAGTAAGTGATACAATCTATGTTAAAGATTCTATAAGACTGATCGATTAATTTGAACTTTGTGACTGTGGACAATTGGGATATTCTAAATCTAGAGTCAAATTTATCTTGATTTGTCTTTGGTCGCCTTAATAGACATTCATTGTCACCGCTATGCCTGGCTTGGCATCTTTCCATCTAAAGAGGAAATCTGTGGTATGCATTCTTATTATATTATGAGTTTGCAGACTGTTGGCAAATATTACTAATTTTTTTCAGTGTGGAATTAGAAGTTTTAGGCAATAGAACTGAAAATAGTAAGTACTCTACTTTTCCTGAAATTTAGGAACATTTAAGCAAAGTAATGAAAAAATTAACTTGCAAGATTGAGGAGATGGCTTAGAGATTAAAAACACTTGTTTTTCTTGCAGAAGACACAATTTTGGAAGCATGTGATGTCTCACAACTAAAAATCCAGTTCTAGGGGATCCAGTGCCCTCTTCTGGCCTCCACAGGCACCAGGCATACATGTGGCATATATGTGGGCATGCAGACAAAGCACTCAAACACATAAAGACTTTGATGAGCATAGAATACTGAGAAGTAAATTCTAGATTTAAACAATTTTATGCCAAAATAAATTTGAATTCAGAGATGAAAACTAAAATTTTGTGCACCCCTTCCTCTGATCTATTCTTTTCTACTTTGCCTCCACCCAAAAAACCAAACCAAAAGAACAAACTAAACTAAGAATAAACAAAAACCTTTAGCTTCCTCTTGGACTCTATTTTATTAAAACTTTAAATCACAAAATTCTATATAAAAGGAAAAGATTGTTATGGATTATTTCAAAGTAAAACCCAGAGGAAAAAGTGACCCCAAGCTATCCAAACTCCCTGGAAAATAACTAGACTTAAACCTTTTTGGCATTTCTTGAGTTATATTAGGACTTTCTAGGACTTGGAGATTTGCCAAAATATTTCAATCATTCTTATAACACACAAAACAGGATTTCTTGATTTTTATTAAAAACTTTCATTTGTAAAGTACGTTTTCTTTCTTTCTTTCTTTCTTTCTTTCTTTCTTTCTTTCTTTCTTTCTTTCTTTCTTCTTAATAGTTCTGAAAATTTGTAAACATATTAACTTAAATATGCCCAATAAACTTCCTGTTTTGACTTTTGTGCCCTTGAATGTGTTCTTATAGCTCAAAGGTATACATATATAAATTTTATCCCTCCTCTTGACTGGGTGCATTATGATTTAATGTAATTGTTATACTTGTGTTCTTTTCATGTAATATGTGTCATTTTAGTCTGTTAGACCATGTATGTCTATAATTAATATTTAAGATCATTAAATGAAGCCCACTGTAGCTAAAGTTCAGGGCTATAAGAAACAGTTTTCAAAATGGATTGATAGTTAAAAAAAAGAATCTAAAAGAAACATGTCTACCTAAATCAGTGGTTCTCAACCTTCCTATTCTGTGACCCTTTAATACAGTCCCTCATGTTGTGGTGACCAACCATAAACTTATTTTTGTTGTTACTTTAATTTTTCTACTGTTATGAATCATAATGTAAATATCTGTTTTCTGATGGTCTTAGGTGATCCCTGTGAAAAGGTCATTTGACTTCAGAGGGATCAAACCCCACAGATTGGGAACCAGAGACTAAAGCTGTTCTATTACCTTTGGACACCGAAGCAGAGATAAGTCATTATGCTAAGCTTCCACCTACTAGGACTACAGCAGCAGTGGACTCTCCTGAGACAGCGACCGTCCCCATATGATGACAATTATCCATGGAGTGAGGTTGCAGCAGTCATCGGGAGGAGGCCTTGTGCGATCCGCCCCCATTCGCTCTGTATGCCAACTGGTTTTGACATTGTGTAGGTTTTATTTAGGCAATAACAATGTCAAAGTTGCATAGGAACAGCTTCTCTTTCATATGCGTATAGCAGACACTATACTTCCAGATATGGAAGCAGACATCCTGTCTTCTTGGCTCTTACAATACTTCTCCTCTCCCCTGTCTGCCGTGATGTTTCTGAGCCTTAGATGCTGAGGTTGTACTGTAGATGTATCAACATGGTCTGCTGTTCTGGGAATTTTAGCAGATGTAGATTTCTGTAGTGGTCTCTGCTGTAAAAAAAATGTTGCTTTGGCGACAAGATGAGGAATGAGAAAGCTAATTTCTTAATAGCCCACATTTCCTGATTAAACGAGCATTCACGATATCATTGCATCTTGTGTGTAACAAACTTGTCTTGGAGAGACCCAACACACACACACACACACACACACACACACACACACACACACACACACACATCCACTCATCCCAGAAGGGAACCCTCAACAGACCAGAGTAACCACTGGACCGATGTCCAACTTGGTGAGCGGATGAGTTTTTACTGGGGTTACTAACAGGAGTAACGGGGAGGAGTTGCTCACAAGGGATAGGGGTGACTCAGAAGTAGCCGCATCACCAGCAAGGACACCCCAACACGGGGGATGACTTTTGGAAAATGTAACCCTGGAGAACTCTATGAAGCTTTGCCTAGGGATGGCTGGGCAGAGATTCCAGCTCCAGCAATGGTTTGCTCCTTTTTTTTAAAAAATAAATAATCAATTTTTGTTTTATTTTTCCATTCAAAAATTTACATTTCCTCCCCTCCTCCCATTCCCTTCTCACCTGCAGGTCCCTGCAACCACTTATGAAATAATCATTCAGAGGCTTAATATTAATTATAATTATTTGGATGATGGCTCAGGCTTATTACTGGTAAGCTCTACATATAAAGTAACCCATTTCTAATAATCTGTGGATCTCCATGTGACCCGTGGCTTACTGATAATGCTTTGGCATCTTACTCCTCTGGCGACCACTCGTGTCTCCCTGACTCCCCCTTCTTTCTCCCTTTCTCCCTGTATCTCTATTTGGATTTCCCACCTAGCTATATTCTTCCCTGCCATACCAGAGCAGCTTCTTTATTAACCAATGGTAATAAAACATATTCACAGCATACACAATAAAACATATTCAAGGCATTGTAGCTTGGTTATAATTGACTTAACAACTAATTTCCAGTTTGACAAGTATATTACATACATTTACTGATATAATAATGGTGGTTTTCTGCTGGGGTCTATGAATACTTCAGCTGTAGGTTTTTTTTTTTTTTTTTTTTTTTTTTTTTTTTTTTTTTTTTGGTAAGTTCTCAGCATCAGCTGTGAATTTCCCACTCTGGAGCAGGACTTATATCCAATCAGAAAGTTGGTTTAGCCATAACCATTTGCACTATTATTGTCGTATCTGGCACTTCCATTATGAAACATGCAGGGCCCATAGCTGAATTGGGTTTTTGGGCTTAATCCTCCCCAGCATCCTCAGCAGTCACTTCTGGCACTACAGGAGCTAGCTCACAGGGTGTGGAGCATTCAGGCCCAATCCTAGCTTTATTTCTCTAAGTTCAATATATACAACATCTTCAGCAATACGGTCTCGGAAGAGGGTGTTGTCATTTAGTTCTGGAATGCAACCAACAACGATGGCAACAGCCTGTATGTTTTAGGGCTCTCTAGCGCCCCCTGGGCTAAAGCTTCTAGGGCATGTTTGAGCGAGTTTCCTCAACATCCTTAAGCCCAAGCCTTTTGGAAACTTTTGTTTCTCCTGTAAGATATCCTCCTTACTGTTTGTGGACAGTTTTTTTTTCTCTATAAATCTGAAAAACACCTAAAAGCTAGCATTGTGCTGTGATGTGGGAGTGATTTCTTATTAATAAAGAAACTGCTTAGGCCCATTTGATAGGCCAACCCTTAGGTAGGCGGAGTAAACAGAACAGAATGCTGGGAAAAAGCTTAGTGAGAGTCGCCATGATTCTCCCGCTCCAGACAGACGCAGGTTAAGATCCTCCCTGGTAAGCCAGCTCGTGGGCTACACAGAATATTAGAAATGGGTTAGAACAATATGTAAGAGCTAACCAATAAGAAACTGGAACTAGCCGGGCCAGGCAGTGTTTGAAAGAATACAGTTTCCGTGTAATTATTTCTGGGTATAAACTAGCCATGCGGGCGGCCGGGTGCCGGGGACGCAGCCCTGCCGCTCCTAATTCAACAGATGGCGCCCAGACGTGATGGGCTAAATCCACTTAAAAACCTGAAAAAGCTTAAAAATAAGGGAGAGAGAGTTTAACACAGATTTTTGATGTTTGTTGGTGGCGTGCTGTAGAGAAATTTCCTGATTCAGCAACAGCAGCAAAAAAAAAGCTGCGTCATTTTAAAGAGCGGCTTCATAGGGCTGTACTGCCAGCGTGAACTCTGGCTTTAAAGCATTTCAAGGCTTTTATGGGACTGGATGTTTGTGTTCCCGCTTGGGATCAGAGAAGAGTGCCCTGAGACCGTGCAGATGGCTCAGCGTTCCCTGCCTGCACCTGGGCAGATGGCGGAATCAGGCTTAGGCAGGCGGAAGAGCATGGCGGATTCCTGCCGCCATACAGAGCCGCGTTTTCAGACTGCGCAGTGCTCTGCGTGTCAGATTTGGCTGTAACTTGGATGAAAAGAGTTTCTGTGCTGCACACTCAGTCTTAGAATTAAACTGCTGATTGCGGCTCCAATGTGAACTGCTGTGTGCCTGGAACTGTGCTCAGCTCAGAAGCACCAAATGACTCTGAGGCAGGAGCGACTGCTCCATGCTGAACTGTGCTGGTCTCAGGCAGGAACTACCGTAATTACCTTAAAACCGTGCAGTTAAGGTTTAGACTGGGCAGGACACAGGCAGTACCGTATTACCTATACATGGTGCAACTTAAGTTTTTAAGAAATGCTTAACATTTTAAGAAATGCTCCTGGATAATAAAAAAAATTACAGATTCACAATAGAACAGATTCAGACACTGTTGGATGAATGTACGTAGGCTTGGGAGAGAGAAGAAAAAGAATATAAAGAATAAAGTTAATGTCTTAAAAAGAAAAAGGGTAAAGTCTTTAAAGAGACAGAGTACAGAAGTACAGATAGTTATAGATTAAGAGAAATAAAGAAAAATAAGCCACGTAAAAATGGAAAATTCACAGAGAGTCTGGATTATGTACATTGTGTTTTCTTTAAAATTTTTGACTGTGAAGGAGCTAAGTACAGAGAGACATTTCATTATATGGGCTGCTAGGCTGAACCTGCACATATGTTCTAAAGGTATCTTGACTTCAGAATTTGGGTCTAAGGATATGATGCTTTGGAAAAGTCCTTCTTTTGTTTTCACAGAGGATGTGACCCTGTGGATTGCATCTATCCCGGTATGGTATGATAGACCACGCCCTCCTGAATGGTTGCTGTGAACTCCTTCAGAAAATTACTTCACTCAACTGCCAACTGAGATGAACCTGGCACACAGGTTACACCCTAAATGATCTGATTAACAGCGCCCCTATTCAGCAGGAAGCAGTTTGGAGAGAAAAACTACGCCCATGTTCCCAAATAGTGTTTATAAATCTTCTTTTACACTTAAAGGGGGATATGATATAGATATGAATAATTTGCATTGGTATGGATTTTAAGGTCAATTTTGTTATATGTATTTTTGATCTTGATTAAGGTATTGTGATTGTGTAGTTCATTTAAAAATGTAATGTATAATTAGGAAATATAGGTTGTTAATGGATAATCATTGCTAATAGTTAAGCTTGTAGTCATGTTAGTTAGATTTTCTAGATATATAGAGATATATTTCAGTTAGATAGGCATTCTTCATATCTTTCAAAGGCTACAGAATATGGCATTTAAATGTTTTAATAACTTAGGACTTTTCATGACAATGAGACACATCTGCTCCTGGCAGCACCAATCTACTTCAAAAGGAAGATGGGCATCGAAGAGGATCCTTATGGAGTTGGATAGTCATTTGGGCAAGAAACTGCTCTTGCCTGGACTGTTGCATAAACTGGACACAGAACCCGCAGAGAGAGGACTACTGGACTTGCCTAAAGGTGAGATGGTCTTTCGGGGTTCCTGATTCATGAAAGAGTCTGCGAGACATTCTGAAGGACACAGCAGAAAATGACTGAACTGTCTTTAGAATTTCCTGCTTCATGGAAATGTCTGCTGGATACTATGGGCCCTGTAGGCTGAAGATGGATGCCCCAACGGTACCGAAGAACTTTGGGTGACTGTCCAGGCAGCGAGATGTCTCTGTCATTTCTAGAGTTTTCTTATTTCTTGTTTACTTAGGTAGTATTATGTCCTTCTGGAGTCTTTGATGGAGTTGAAGAATGAATAGTTATAGTTTTCCTTAATATGATAAAAGATAAAATAAATATAAATATTGTAACTGTAATTCTTGCTTGATAACTGTTTGTTATATGTAATTTTACTATGTTAAAGTTAAAGCCTTTCTTTTCTGTTTAAACAGAAAAAGGGGAAATGATGTGGGAGTGATTTCTTATTAATAAAGAAACTGCCTAGGCCCATTTGATAGGCCAACCCTTAGGTAGGCGGAGTAAACAGAACAGAATGCTGGGAAAAAGCTTAGTGAGAGTCGCCATGATTCTCCCACTCCAGACAGACGCAGGTTAAGATCCTCCCTGGTAAGCCAGCTCGTGGGCTACACAGAATATTAGAAATGGGTTAGAACAATATGTAAGAGCTAGCCAATAAGAAACTGGAACTAGCCGGGCCAGGCAGTGTTTGAAAGAATACAGTTTCCGTGTAATTATTTCTGGGCATAAGCTAGCCATGCGGGCGGCCGGGTGCCGGGGACGCAGCCCTGCCGCCGCTCCTATTTCAACAGTGCTGTTTATGTGCAGTGTAACTTTTTTTTTTCTTCAGACAATTGGAAAAACAACAATGCCAACTCCTGAACCAACATCCCATTTTCACTTAGCTCTCTTCCTCCCCATTCTCTGGTTCTTCCTATGGTTTCAAGTTCTTGGGAACTAGGTGTCTTAGTTAGGGTTTTATTGCTGTGAAGAGACACCATGACTGTGATAACTCTTATAAAGGAAGACATTTAATTGGGGCTGGCTTACAGATCAGAGGTTAGTCCATTATCACCATGGCGGGAGGCATGGCAGCATGCAGACAGGCATGGTGCTGGAGAGGAGCTCAGAGTTCTACATCTGGAGTTCCACAGGAGACAGTGATGCACTGGCCATGTTTGAGCATCTGACACCTGAAAACCCACCCTCCAGTGACACTCTTCTTCCAACAAAACCACACCTCCAATATGAATCTATGGGGGCCGTTTCACTCAGCCTGCCACACCAGGAAGGGCTTCTCAGCAGGGACCTAACGTTTTCCCTTTTTATCTTTTGGCATATCCAGCTCCTCTACTTGATCCTCTCATTTATCTATTTCACTTGCTATTCAGAGATCAACATGGAGGATGTTGCTGCATCGCCCTTCCTTGTAATGTTCCCTTACACAGACAAGCTCTTGCTTGGTCTCCATCTCTGCCTCAGATAAATTTCTTGCTCCACATAGCAGTGGCCAGGAAATTTCTGCCACTGTTTGTCCACTATTTCAGCTTCTGTGTGCTTCTCTCAAAGACCACAAACTTTTCTCTGAACTTTGAACTGTTTCTAGGGCATCTCTGTACTCACACAGTGAGCCCCACTCACCATGAGGAGGATAGGAAATATTAACAAACCACAATGTTGATTAAATATAATTTGAAGGAATATGATAATAAGGCTACTAAGAAATATTGTTACATACAAGTAAGAAAGTAAGCTTGGAAGCTATGCCTTGATATTACTCAAGAATGACTTTAATATAGGTACCACGATAACTGATAATATAGAAAGGAAAGGAATATATTTATAGTTCTGATTTAGTTAGAATCTAAGTTTGCTGAAGTTTTCCTTTTGCAGCTTGCTCAATTGGGCCATTTTCTCATTAAATGCTCCTTCCTCTTATCAGAAGAAGCAGATGTTTGTCACAGTGCCTTGAAGATATGGCCTTGTCCCCAGCTGCTTAGAGAGCAAGTCTTATTTGTGTTAAGATAGCTGGGGCTGCTTTTCTCTGCCTCTTAATTGCAGAAAAATGTAACTCGAAGATAACTAAGACCTGCAGGTTTTCTCTGCTTCTGTGAACTCACTTAATTGCTCAGAAGATGTTCGTTGGGGGCAGGAACTTAAAGCCCATTTATAGATAAAAGTACATGTAAGTTTACAATCTTATAGTCCGCTCTGTACAAACTGTGGGAAAGTTTGAATCAAGCCTGAACCAGTGTTATATGGAAAACTCAAATTACATTTGTGGATGTTAACTCAGAAATATTACAGGGAATTACATAATTTCTTTCTCCTGTAAAAATGTCACAAACAACAACAACAACAACAAAAAGGTTAAAAGTCAGTGCTAATTTCCTCATAATGCTGTTTCCTCCAGTCAAGACTCTTTGAACTTTGGCTGGTTTATTAAGAAGCATGAATTAATGGGAATTGTATTGCTGCTCTTTCTATGCAGGTAAGCAGGCAATTTTTCTACCCCATAAATGACCTGTAAGTTACTCAATATTAAATAAGAGGATTTAAGACATGAGAATTTCACATACCAATTATATACAAATTGCTTTCAAGATTACCCAGCTCAAGACAAACATGCCAGGAAGCCTCCATTCTGGCTTTTCATAACCACCTGACTATGGGTCACTAGGAGTCTGGAATGATACTCCCTTATTCTTTTAAAGAAAGAATTTATTTGAGGAGCTGGGAAGAACACAACACAAACAAACTATGTATTATAATGCTATAATGAAGTCTATTACTTTGTATTTTAATAAAAAACAGAACAGGAAATAAAAAGGGCATTTAATCATTTGTAATGTTTAACACCAAATCTAAGAAGGATCCAACCATAACAGGTGTCTCTTTTATACACATTATGTGTAGATAGTTTTGGACATAAGTATAATAAACATATGGCTAGTAGATGATTAGACAGAAACATGGAAATTTGATTAAGTAACGAGATTAAAACATTCAAACTGAATGAGAAAAAGACAGCCTATCTCTTGTTGCACAAATAATAGGAACAATGGGTCTTTCTGAGTCCTGCATGTGGCATGGTCTCTGTCATTTGGATTTACTCTTTCCTTTCCAGATGGCCAACTTCCTTGTGGACCAGTAGAAGTGATGTAATTGAATCTGGCATCAGTTCTATGACAATTAAGATAATTGGTCCTTCTCTTTCTTATGCATGAGCACTTGGCAATTTTGGAAAAATAGAAATATTGAATAATTTCATACTTGGAATAACTTCTATTTCTGAGTTTTAAAGTAGGAATTCCGTGTTTTATTCTATGGTTGTACTTCAGGGGCATGAAAATGTAGTCCAAGCTTTAGTAAAACTACTATGTACTTTCCATAGTTTTGTGCAGTACTCTATCACCAGTACAACTTAAACAAATATTCATTTCATTCAAAGTCTTTCAGTGTATAATAGAATAATATTAGTCCCACTTTTGAATGAGGGTACATGCTGACTGATACAATGTATGAGTCATATGTATTAGGTACACTGTACAATCATAGACTCTGTGATGGAAAATTCATATGATAATACAATAACAACCTTTCTAAAGACTTTTATCACCATGACAACTCTTAAGAAGTTATAAGATCATAAGTTAATATTTCTATTATACACGAGTTTATAGAAAGACGTTATCTTCTCATGATTATGTTATTTTCATTGAAAATCAATAGGATATAAAATGTGCTTCTTCCATTCTCTCAGCAGTAAAACATGCTCAGGCCACCTTTATCTTAACTTAGTGCACTGCTATGCAGAGTAAATGCTGCCTGCGAACCAGCATTACTGAAGGGAAGAGGCACTCCTTAGGACATTCATCCACAGTGCTGCCTGTCATCCTATTCCACATGAATGAAGAACAGGCAAGACTGGAAAGAGAGACACTACTCAGGACATCTGTGCGGGCTGCCTGCCGCCTGTGATTCTTACTCCATGAGGATGAAGAACAGGCAAGGCTTGGCTTTCAATACATTTACACTCTTGTACCTGACCTGTCTCATATTTGGTTTATTTTCCCCTTGCAATGACTATAGATCATCGATTAGCTTGATAGATTGATATCCAATAAAAGACCCCCATAACTCCCTGAAATGGATTGCTCCTTTGTATCACAACATAAACCAGGATTGTTTTGTTTTCCAATAGAGAATATAAGCAGAGACTAAACCAAATGTTTTATGTGCATATGGCTTTCAAGGAAAACTTAGAATGTTTGCAAATGGCAGATCAACATTGCTGTCCCTCAATGACCTATTAGAAAAAATAGTCACTTTCAAAGCTGCCCTCCATTTTTAGGGTGGCATTCTACATTGTATGTTACAGGAGCCCTAGAGAAGGAAGAGTAAAGCTAAAGTTCAGGTGAAAGATGAAAAGAGTCCTTTGCAATTCAGAAAGCACAACACAACTTTTCTTTAGGGTGGCTTTCAGACTTTGGAGTAAGGGACAGACACTGAGTCTCAAGTGTGATAATTCAGTGACCAGAAATTCTCTGCTCTCAGCAATCATCACAGAAAAAGGTATTGACAGGTGCATAAATAGTTAAAGAATCAGATTTAGTAAAAAAGTCAGGAATATAAGCAGAACTCTATGAAAGTCATTTATTTAACTCTTATTTGCATAAATATGGGTATACATTAATGATGATTATTGTATAATTATGATAAAATTATACCCAGGAGGTATGACCTTTTAACATAGCACATGATAGGCCATTTTATAAATTTATAACTGCTTCTCTTCTCAATTTATATTCTTTTAACCTAGTCAATATTTGCCTTCCTTTTCAGGATCATCTTACATCTAGTATGATTCTTACATCATTTATCTTCTTAAATTCACTTACAATGAATATTTTGGATTACCTTATACTATTGAAGGTAAATTTAAAACTACTTCCTACTTGACTGTTGACTAACTTACCAAGCTTCTTTGGAAGTACATTTGTAACTAGATCATGTTCCATGTGGATGCCTAAATTGCTCTCTAATCTTAAATTTTTTACTATTAGAAGGTTAATATAGAAATCAACTCATCCACTCTAGAACAAACAGGAATAGAAACTCATTTTTAGTACAAGAAAGAAGAAAGGATGAAGATAAAGACTAGGAGAGAATGCAGATGCAAAGCCAAGTTTGAAACACTGAAACCAGTTGAATGGTTCTAATAAAGATAGTAGAACACCCTCTTCCATGGATTGATGGTTTACCTTGTGTGCAGGAAGCAAATAATTTACAAGAGCAATAGCTCTGCTTCCCCAACATAGCTCTTAGAAGAAAGGGTATTGGTAAAAGCCACTGAGTGGATCCAGGGAGGAAATCAAGGGGAATCCAAGTGCTGATTCTACAATAATTTTGATGTTGATTGATTACTTGGTATATGTTCATGCTCTTCTGGGAAGCATAGTCATGTTTCATTTTATTTTTGAATTTCATCACATAGCATATATACCCCTTATATGTTCACTATACATGTCTTTAGACAGAAAAAGGATGAAACATTAAGAGGCATATGGACTGTCCCAATCACAGCTCAAGTTGCTCCAGAGACAACCCCTAAATGTAGATCTACGAGCACTGGCTTAGTAATTAGATGGAGGACCAGGAAGGGAGAAACAATTCTCATTTACTTGGGCAAAGCACTCACTAAGATAGAAATAACCAAGATTATAGGCGTACATGTCACACAAGATTTTCAAAGGCTGATCCTTGGTTATTTTGGCAACCAACTTAGGTAACTCGTAATGCAAAGAAAAATATTATAGCTGAATTTTCTGGTTCAGACATATCTTTCATAAATCAACTAAATAAATGATGTCTTTTATTTCATGATTGAAGTGCCAACCTTTCAATTCCTCTAAGCATCCTACTACAATCTCTTATTGCAAAGACAAGCTGTCATTTTATTTTACCAATATCTAACAGACAGAAAGCTTTCATTTACATCAATCATCTTGAATAAGAAAAAAAAATCATTGTTATTTTAAAGTAAGTATCTCTCACTTTCCAGAGACGTGTCTGTGATTTGAAACGCTCGCTCTCATTATCGTGTGGGGAAGTCATGTGATGACATATTCTGTTGCCTCAAGGATGGAAAGAAATACTTTTTCAGACATAGGAGATATGGAAATGTCACTCATAACTCCAGAAAACTTCCTCCAGCGCCTCCTCTTTCCTCTCTTACTTCTTCTGTTCCCTCTCCTCCTGTTGTTTCTCTTCCCACTGAGATCAACCAGTGCTGACAGTGTGTAAATGGGTATGGGCCATCTGATGTGGTATGAGCAATCTACTGTAGATCAGCTCTTCAAAGAAAAGTGGCTTCCTTCCTCAGCAGTCATGAACTGCCCATAGTTCCTCATCTAGGAGTGAAGCCTGGAAAGTTCTTCTACCTGTGCTAGAGTTTCGAATGACTTGATCTTGTGCCAATCTTATGCAGACAACCATCGTTTCTGTGAGCTGATATCTGTATGTATCAGCTATATTATATTCAGAAGACAGTATTTTACAGATCTCCTCACCTCTTGCTTTTGAGTCCAAACCTTTTGGGAGGATATCAAGTTTCTAGGAAGTCATATTGGAAGATAAAAAGACAAAACAGGTACAAACAAAAAAACAAGTTTAGATATCTTTTTTCCCATATTCAGAAATATTAAAGCAAAAATTAAATCATCTCTGAGGTTTGAAAAGAAAAGAAACCTACCTTAATACCTTAGCAAGACTGTCATTCCTATAGCCTGTGGCTGGAGGTGTAGTCACAGTCAGAATAATTTTGTCAAGAATTTGGGTTTTAAACTTATGTAATTGGCTGCATGATTTAGTGTTATCCCTTATCTATTCTGAATTTTAATTTCTGCTTGTGCACAATGCATATATAATTAGAGCAATTGGAACATAATTGTAACATTCGTGAAGAAGCTTAAAATGCAAATGAAATTAAAATTATTTTACATAGCCTTTCACTCTACCTACACCCATGCCTATGTCATAAAGTTATAGAATTGTCTCTGGTTCCATATGTTTTATTAGCATAGATGACATAAGCTATTAGAGAATTTGAGCTCATGCTATTGTCAGATCCTTCAGTTGTCATGTTCATTCAGTTCCATGGGAGTCAACACTCAAGGCAGGCCATTTTAAAGATTGATGTCAAAATGATGAAATGAACCATGAGGCCTGTCTGATTTGGGCAATCTGATGATCAATATATCTGATTAAAATTAAATTTTAATCATTTCTATTTGCAACTGTGTGATTTGAGTTTTAATTCAGATTATGTTATGGGAACTACATGGGCTTGAAAGGAAAAGAGGGGTGTAAGTAATATGAAATAAGTAATACAATACCATGAACACAGACTAACCTAGTAATATAATACCACAAACACAGACTAACCTAGCTAAGGCAGAACTTAAGGCCTTGTTTACAGAAAAGTACTGTTGTGTAGCTATTTACTTCAAATAGAAAAATTCATATCTAGAGGCAGGAGGGAGGCTCATAAGACTCAGGAAGTGAGTGAAACACACAAGGCCCAGAAAGTAAATGAAACTTACAAGACTTACACCTGAAAGTGAAGAGATTTGGAAAGTCCCTCTCTAGATTCATAAAACCAGTAAATAAGTGCTGGGTAGAGGAGCCTCTGATTGGCCATCTGCTCTGGATGATTTTATGTCAGCGATATGAGCTAAAGTCATCTGAGAGGAGGGAAGTTCAATTGAAGAATTGCCTCCATAAGGCCAGGATGTAGGCAAGCATGTAAGGCATTCCTTTAATTAGTGATTGACAGGGAAGGGCCCAGCCTAGTGTGGGTGGTGCTATCTCTGGACTTGTGGGCCTCGGTTCTATAAGAAAGCAGGCTGAATAAGCCATGAGGAACAAGTTACTAAGCAGCACCTCTCCATGGCCTCTGCATCAGCTCTGGCCTCCAGGTTCCTGCCCTGTGTGAGTTTCTGTCCTGATTCCTGTGATGATGAACTGTGATGTGGAAGCATAAGTGGAATATACCCTTTCCTCAAGTTTTTTGGTCATAGTGTTCTTAGGAATGTTAAGGAAAAAATTGATTCCACTGGGACCTGGAGACGGATGAAGGGTTCTATCACTTTGCTGCACCCCACGGAAGATGTGATCTCTACCAGGTAGTGGGGGGTTTAGTAAATATGGACTCTCTAGTTGGCGTGCAAATTTGGTTTGGCAGAATATGAAAGAAGAGGAAGCAGATGATAATAGGTCCTGTCCAAGTTACTTGAAGGCAGAGGAGACAGTATTTGTAGAAGCTGGAGTTCCTGCGGGAAAGATGAGCAGTGAGTCAGGGACTGTGCTAATGAGCTCCTGGGACTCCTAAGTCCTGAGCAGCAGGTCACAGACAATGCAAAGATAAAGCAGCTCAAATATGAAAGATTGAGCATGTCTGGTGGGTGGGCAGCTGTTTCTTGAGAGTATTAGGGCACATTTCTTCCCCGGGAAAGTCACATAACAAGTCCCCTGTTTATAACCATCCTCACAAGCAGACTGGAATATAGAAAGAATTTGGATATTTAGTACCTGTGTTTCAGGAACTTATTAAACAGAGGTTATGGGCTGTGGATTATAAGTCACTCATTATAAACGGGGAATTTGTTATAGCTCCAGCGAATGGCTGATGGAGTTCAACAGAAGAAATGATTGTTAGGAATGGGCAGAGTCAGGTATGAATAAACACATAAAGTCACCCGTAGATAAAGGCATCTTCTCCTCCTACCCCCATTTCATATTAGTTGATGCTGGATGTAAGAATGAGTTACTGGGGAAACGGGAGGTAAATACACTGGTCAGGGCTCAAGTAACTTAAAGTGGCACGTGGGCAGAAGACAGCCACGCGAGGAAACACCAGGTTTATTTACAATGTCCAAGGCCACAGTACCTAAGAACTATAAACAAGGTAGACTGGGTATGTGTAAACCAAGGAACATTTAGTAGTCCATATTAAAACACACACACATACCTGATTAATTTAAGCAATGGAGAAACAGGAGGTAGCAAAATAATCAGGATGATAAGAAATTAATAAAAGTAAGTTATAAAACAAGCTTCTGAGCCATATTCCCAAGAGCATTTAACATTTGGGTTTCTAGAGTATAAATTTCACACCAATTGAAGAAAATAAGAGATTTCTGTGAGAAAAGACTGCTGTGGGACAATAGTCTTTTATCCTGTCATTTGTATTGTTTTAATAAAATGCTGATTGCCCAGTAGCCAGGCAGGAAGTATAGGCAGGGCGACTAGGCAGGAAGTAGAGGCGGGGCAATGAGAACAGGAGAATTCTGGGAAAAGGAAGCCAGACATAGAGCAAGCAAGATGTGACTGGCCAAAAAAGGTACCAAGCCACGTGGCTAACACAGATAAGACTTATGAGCTAATACAAGTTGTAAGAGTTAATAAGAAGCCTGACTTAAGAGGCCAATCAGTTTATAATTAATGTAGACTTCTGTGTGTATTTATTTGGGATTAAACAGCTGTGGTATTTGGTGGGACAAAAACCCCAGTCAACAAAAGACTGTGTCTACATTATTAGTTAATAGTCTTTAATAATTGTCACCATTGTAATAAATCAAACACTTGTACATGGTTACTTTATGATTGTCTATACAATTATGTGGCTCTTTAAGGCAGGTGGAGTAAAATCAGATACACCTAGGTTAAAACAACCGCTCCCCAAACAACCAACATGTACTAGACAAGCTTAAACTATTTGAACTCACCTGAAGCAATGAATGTTCTTTTACTCTTAAGTAAAATGTATGTCAAGTTGGCAATGAGCTAAGCATTATGACTCCATGCTAATCCCACTTAAGCGGATTATCAGGCTTTTTTTTCCCTCAAAATTCTTAAATACTAGACTGGAATTCAAATGAACTTTGTACACTTGAAACTTTCAGAGCACATGCAATCAGTAGATAAGACTGCCCTGAAGAAATATTAGCTAATATTTCAATTTGCCACATGTCCATTATTTTGTCTGAGCTTGACATTCACAGTTTTGCTTTACAGAGTTATTATATCATGTAGCGAATCCTAATTACTCTTATTTTCTTTGCTAATTTTCCATTAGTTTTCTCCTTAATAAAATTATCTAAAACATTCAACTAAATCCAGAGAAAGTTGTTTATGTCTGTCTCATCTATTGGCATCCCAAAGGCTTTGGGAAGTGGTGCACCCATGGCTATAACATAGGGAGGAAGTGCTTGAATTTGTTTCAGAAGATCACATATATAATCATGCCACTTCCTTTTTTGCATGCCACTCCCTGACCACAGCTCTGGATTTTGCTTAAACTTAATGAGATTTGAAAAATTTGGGGCTGGCAAGATAAATGCACTTGCTGTGGAAGCCTGGTGACCCATGTTTGGTACCTTAGAACCTACATGAAAGTAGAAGGGAGAACTGACTCCATAAACTAGTCCTCCGTCCTCCACACTGCTGCCATGGCACTGGTGCCCAACCACAGTACCTCCCCTAATAACAAATACAAACAAAAACCCTGAAAAATCTGGACCACAAAAGGAAATGGAAACATATTATTATTATTATTGATCGATTAAAATACCATTTACAAATTTTGTCTTAAGTGGTTTACAATTTTATAGATATATTCATCGAACTTTATGAAAGTGGGGATGGGATTCGTATTAGATGTGAGACAAGCTCAATGCTCTAGAGAATGAAAGATGAGAAAGAGTCACCTAAATTTTGTGTCAAGAAATTCGAGTTAGGTTAAAAGAGCCCATTTTTAGTGCACATTGTCTGCACAATTAGAAATAGAGTATAGTAGGTAAGGAAATGGTATTTAAGAAAATCAATGAAACATGACTTTTCATTGTCGCTTTTTGATGTTGACTACAACATAAGCTTCATTCAGTGGGAACAACGCACTGCTCACGGTGGGAACGATTCTATTCTAGAAAGCTACTTCGTCACATTTTCAATGGCAGGTTGTGTTTTATTGCTTAATTTTACTGCCACTCAATACACAGTTTCTGATGGTTGACTTTGTGCCGGCAATCTACTCAGTATCTTTCAGATGATGAGGTGGGTTCGTTTGTGATATAGACTGTGTGCTTAAAAATGTTTATTTGCTTGTCTGTTCATTTATTTTAAACTAGTTCAAAGTTAGCCGAAAATAGAAAGCAGCCACTTCTTTGCTGTGAAAATCGAGCCGGGAGAAGTGACTGTGCTCAGGAGCTCAGCAGGCGTCCATCCACGCCTACCAACTCATGACTCAAATCTTGAATAAGCAGGTGAGCCATAGTCATAACCTTTGCCCTAAAAATGGTACATTGAAACTTGATATAAAGGGTAAAGGGCGGCAGCAATAGAAGATTTTATTTAACCTTTTCCAGAAGGCATTTGCTATCTGCTGAAACCTGTCGCAGAACTGAGAAGTATAAACACTTGGGTTAATGTATACAGAGACGCTGCGACGCTACCACATGCACGTTGCAACCATCCCTGCAAACTGCCTCTGCAACTCTACACTTGATGGCAGTGTTCTGCAGCAAATCTGGAAAATGCTCAAGCAGGTTCAGCCTGGATTCAGATTTATTAGGAAGCCAGACTCCGTTGGAATGTTCACGTTATCGTAATTAAGAGTCATCCATGCCTTGTCAAACTCTACAAATGTCTTTAAAATGACCATGAAAGTCAGAAGACTGTGAGACGTGGAGGCAAGCCTCCATGTAGATGTACTAATGTTTACCCAAAACCCGAGTTCTCAAATTATCCAAATAGGAAAGAATACAATTAGCATGCAAAAACCAAGGGAATGACAGCAATCACTGTTTTTCTTTTGAATTCTGGGCCTCTGTTGTTGTTTGTATTCTTCTGCTCATCTGTTTGTGGGGGAAGAGAGAGGAATTTCAGTTTATTTGGTATTCTCCTTACGTCTTAGTATATAAATGTGTCAAGATAGAAATTTAGATCTTTCAGTTATGAGTTCAGGGCTCTTTGAGAGGAAAAAAAGTGGCAAGAAGATAAAATTGTCTAAGGTAATGTAAATATTTAACTCCAAATAAGTCAGCTTATCTTACCATATGTCTGTCTGTGTGTCTGTGTTTGTGTATGTGGGGGGAGGCACAGACATCGATTTAACTCACCCGTATATTTATTTCTGGATACGATTGTTGGAACCATGTTACACAGCCATCCATATTTCTATCCCAAATGCTGCTCAAGATTGTAGATAATTAAATATTTGTAGTTACATCGAGGAACAGAATGAATAGCAGGCTTTCTAGTTCAAGTTTGTACATATGCGTAGTTTTGGCATTTGTTAGTTTCAGATGGAATTGAGGATGATGAAATTTATTCGTCATTGTCACTCTGATGCATGAAAGTGCTTAAGTTCACCCGCCATCCTTAGTCAACCACAGACTCACTGGGTCACTCTCTCAGGTGGGAGAAGGGCTTGGTAGGAGTCTGTGCAGGATAAGGTAATGCGTTAGCACCCACTGATCCATACAACTCCAGCGCCTTCAGGAAAAGCAGCAATTGCCCTTCAGAACAGAGGCACTTTGAATGTCATCCACTCATTTCCTGATCATCATTCATTTCCTGCTCATTGGTCATTTGTCCCACAAGAAGTCACACAAAATCATAAGCAGCAGAATGATACTACTTCAGAACTGAGAATGGAGAAGTCACTTGATCTTGACGGCTCCCATCTGTGCACTTGCTGCTCTTGCAAAGGGACCCCAGGTTCAGTTCCCGGCATCTACATGGTAAATCACAACCATCCATAACTCCAGTTCCAGGGGATCTGACATCCTCTTTTGTGGGTGCCAGACATGTACATAGTACACACACATTCAAGCAGGTAAAACGCTCATACATGTAGAATTAAGTGAATCTAAAAATAACTTTATGTGAAGCAAGATGAGGCACTATAAGAAAGACCAGATGGTATTGTAAAGAGAAAAGGGTGAGAGCTTCAGAAACTGCCAAGGTAGTCATAGCACAGCAGAAAAATGCAGAGTGTAAGACAGGCAACAGACAGAGAGGAGGCCAAGTTCAACACAACTTCAGCCACATGGCTTCTGAGCAAAGGGAAAGAAACCAGGAGTCTCATTCAAAAGATAGGGCAGGTGGCAGTCCTGATGGCGTGACAAGCCCACAGCCCTCACAAGCAGATCTTTGAGACAGTGGTTCTTCTGAACAATAGGCCTGCAACTGAGAGGAATCCCACCTTGTCATTCGATGTGACTAGAGTGACTTAGATGTGGCAGGGTTGTGACTCGGAGCCATCTTGAGGGGCAGTCTATTGTAAGCTACCCTAAGGATATGAAAACATGGAATAACCACAAGTTTGGAGACGGGAATTTAATTACTCACAGTCCTAAAGTAAGAAACATATCTGGGAGGCAGCTGTGGAGAGGTGGAGGGCCTAATGCCAACAAGTCCAAAAGTACACAATCAGGTGCACAAAAATTGGTAGCTTCTTCCCCTGTGGCCGGGAGCCAACCTCATCACTTGGGAATACCTTTAAGGGTTGGCAGCTGTGAGCCTGCGGTTAGTAGGTGGACCAGCACCAGGACCATGAAGCTGCTGTTTACTAGTGTAGATTCTGAAGACTCTAAGACTCCATTTGAATATTTGACATCCATAGCTACATTCCTCTAGCAAAGTGATAGATACGAGATTTGAAGTGTCCAAAAAAAAAAAAAAAAAAAAAAAAACCAAAAAACAAATCCTCCCTCCTTATGCAATGGTGTTAAACTCTGCAAGTGGAGTATTAACTCTCTCAAGGGGTCATACCTGGGGAGCCTCAGGAGAGTGGGAGAATGAGTTTGCTCACATAACTACAAAGATTTGGGTTGGTAGAGTCACAGTGCACACAGAGAGACACACTAATAAAATGAACATAATTTTGGTGGATATTAGATCTTTTTCCAAAGCAAGTCCAATGGCGACATAAACCCAAGGAAGATAAAAGTCACATTAAACTACCAGTTTGCACAAAGTTGGTCATCTCCGCTTTTGAGAGCTGAGAAACTGCTCCAGTATTCCCTTCCTCCCCCTTGCTTCCCTCTCCCTCACACACACTTTGTCTCTTTCCTCATCTTTCACCATAATTTTAGCAATAATTTTATGTTATTGAGTTAAAAAACTCACTGTGCTTATGTTTTTATTTGCCCTCACACATTCATTTAATTTTCTTTACCCATTTTTATCATCTTTTGTCTTCATGATATTCATTTTAAAAATAGTTTTAGTTTTTGAAAAATGTCATACATACATACATGTAATTTGGTCTTATCCACCCATCACTACCTTGTTCGCCAAGCAATCTCTCTCCCAATTTCGCGTCCTCTACCTTTCAATTGTTATTATTAGTAGCATAGAGACCAATTAGTGCTGATGGTGTACAGATGTGTGGAACCATCACCGATAGGTTACCATGGCCACCTCTCAGCAACTACATCCCCATAGAGAAGTGATTCTCCTTTCCTCAGCAGCCAACATCTGCTAATAGCAGATCTGTGGGGATGGAGACTGGTGAATGAATTCCCATATTCACGTTAAAATTTGATCCACTTGGTACTGTGCAGGCAAGTGAGCTGCTGGGAGTTGATGCATGAGCCATGCCATGTCCAGAGGGTAACATTTCATAGTCCCCTCCCCTCGCTCCTGACTCTTACAGCCTACCTGACCAGTCTTTATTGATGTGTTCTGAGCTTCGGATGGAGGGAAGCTCATGTGGATGATTTATCTATGACTGAGCACTGACAGTCGCCTGTTTTCAGCACTTGGATCAGTTATGTGTATCAGTATTGGCAACTGTCCATCACACACACACACACACACACACACGCTTGCCCGTGCACACACACGTACCACAAAGTTCCAATACCCAGGATGAGAACAGCACAGATATATGGGCACAAGCATAAATAGTAAAGGTATTTTGACAACAGGGACAGATATAGAAATAACACCATTAATTCCCTTCTGCCAGGGATGGGTTTTTGAACAGACTTTATATTTGTGTTGTGGAGAATGCTTCCAATTCAATTAAAAAGTTGTTGGTTACCCCCGTAACCAACATGTCCACCATTGCACCAGTGAGTACATCTTGCCTGCTGGGTCTGCATTGCAGCATGCAGGGTGGAGTACTAGGTAAAACAGCTGATGTCTTTTCTCCCCCCAGCAGACTAAGTAGCATTTCTATTAGTCTGTGTATTGCCACATGGCTGTGGTGTTGTCTCATTTTCTACATCTGTTCCCTTTGTGGCTGGCAGGAATCTCCCTGACTCTGCTTTCTTTCCTCCTCTAGCTTTGCTTGGATTTCTGTCCTGCCATAGGCTGAAGCAAATTTTTTTTTTATTAACCAATGGTAATAAAACATATTCACAGCATACAGAGGGGAACCCCACTGGTTTACTAACTTCCAAATCCACCTTTCTTGAACGGGGGAGGCAAGACTGTTAACAGCTATAGACCATGTCAGGAGCGGAATCTGGAAGGGCACTGTAGTCAACAGACTACATTGTACTCATACAGACTACAGGCTCTTTTCATTTGCCAAGATGGATGGAAACTAGCTCTAAACAGGAAGCTAGTGACCCTTCCAGTGAGTTTCCTCCCATGGTACTTCCTACTAACAGCTTCCCGGGAATCCTGGGCTGATTGTTCCAAGCACATCTATGCTGCTATAGATAGCCCATGCATTTGTTATGGACATCTTTTCCCCTGGCATCTCAGACGGTGGCTTTCAAGTAATTCCACCAATCTAACTTCTCAGCCTGTGACGCCCCAGTGAGCTATGGATGCTCTCTTGAATTGTATTGTATAGGAGTGATGGTGCGCACAGATTTCCCCAGGAGTGCTTTTCCTCAGCTCTAGAAAGTGATATTTGATCCCTGTGTATCTATTCTATGTTCATTAGCATTCTCTTTACAACTTGGCATGCAATTCTTTGTTATAATTAATAATTTAATAGTAAATTTATATGCAAATTACTAGGCTGTTTTTTTTTTGTCTCCTGGTAGAAACTTGACTACTACACAAGAAAAGGGTTTGTTGAGAGAAATTTATAGTATTTAGCACACAAAAGGGGAGAAGTTCAAAAATTAAGGGTCTGCCATCTAGCTCAGATAATGCATGCTAATTACACGTGCTAGTATATTATATATATAATAACTTCTTGACACTGTGCTGGCTAGTGTTCATCAGCTTGATATCGTCTGGAAAGAGGGAATATCAGCTGAGAAATGCGTCCATCAGATTGCTGTGGGCAAGCTGGTGGGAATTTTCTTGATGGATGATTGATGTGGGAGGGCCCAACACATTGTGGCCAGTGCCATCCTTGGAAAAGTGATCCTATGCTGTCTAAGAAAGAGCAAGCCAGGGTGAGCAAGCCAGGAAGCAGCATTCTTGCATGGCCTCTGCTTTACTCCCAGCCCCAAGCTCCTACTTTGAGTCTCTGCCTGGATTTCTTTTCAAGATGGACTGACTACTACCGTGAACTGAAACAAACTCTTTCCTTCCCAAGTTGCCTTTGGTCACAATATTTCTCATAGCAACTGAAAGCAAACTAAGATAACATCCAGGTTCACTTAAAGAGTGAGTTTTATGTAAGGAAAAATAAATCATATTAATAGGAAATAATTGAAATATTTGACATTCACTTGTGATAAAAATACTCAACAAGTTAGGAATACAAGAGTAATGTGGTAGCCAATATTCATAAAATTCCTATGGAAAATAGTAAAGAATAGTGAAACTTTTAGAAACATTTAACTTTTAAGAATCAGAAAAAGACAAGGAAGAAAACTGGTCAAAATCCAATCACATGTCCATAAAATCAAAGACTGGTAAACTGGGCAGTATTCAGTTTGTAAGTTTTTACATACTATACAACATCATTAAGAGATTCTCTTTGTTATAGAATTGGATGAAATAGCTGATATATCAAATAATAATAATTATGTATTAATGACTATATATAATATAACATATATTATGTAATTATAAATACATTATATAGTGATATATATATACACAGTAACAAATTGTGTGTGTTTCCTTATGAAGCTGAAAATTGTTCTTTAATGATATGTGAAGAATTGTGTTGGAATTTTGATGTGGACTGCAGTGAAACCGTGGATTGCTTAAGGTAGGATGGCCATTTTTTCTTTTTTCTTTTTAATTTTTATTGAGAAAAAAAAAGTTTCTGCCTCCTCCCAGCCTCATATTTCCCTCCCCCTCCTCCCACCCTTCTCCCCTTCCTCCCACTCCTCTCCCCCTCCCTCTCCAGTCCAAAGAGCAGTCAGGGTTCCCTGCCCTGTGGAAAGTCCCCCCTCCGTCCATGTCTAGGAAGGTGAACATCCAAACTGGCTAGGCTCCCACAAAGCCAGAACATGAAGTAGGATCAAAACCCCCGTGCCATTGTCCTTGGCTTCTCATCAGCCCTCATTGTTTGCCATGATCAGAGAGTCCGGTTTTATCCCATGCTTTTTCAGTCACAGTCCAGCTGGCCTTGGTGAGCTCCCAATAGATCAGCCCCACTGTCTCAGTGGGTGGGTGCACCCCCCGTGGTCCTGACATCCTTGCTCGTGTTCTCCCTCCATCTGCTTCTCATTGGGACCTTGGGAGCTCAGTCCAGTGCTCCAGTGTGGGTCTCTGTCTCTATCTCCATCCATCACCAGATGAAGGTTCTATGGTGATATGAAAGATATTCGTCAGTAATGCTATAGGATAGGGTCAGTTCAGGTTCCCTATCCTCAGCTTCCCAAGGGACTAACTGGGGACATCGCCTTGGGCTCCTGGGAGCCACTCTAGGTTCAAGTCTCTTGCCAACACTAAGGTGGCTCTTTTAACTAAGATATGTGCTTCCCTGCTCCCCTATCCAACCTTCCTTTATCCCAATCTTCCTGTTTCCTCAAGTTCCCCCAATCCTCCCCTTCTTACTTTTCTCTCCCTGTCCCCCCTTATCCCCAACCCACCCCACCCCCAAGATCCCAATTTTGTCCCCGGCAATTTTATCTACTTCCCTTAGCCAAGAGGATAACTATATGTTTTTTCTTGGGTTCACCTTCTTCTTTAGCTTCTTTAGGTTCACCAGGTATACACTCCGTGACCTTTATTTATGGCTAGAAACCAATTATGAGTGAATACATCCCATGTTCATCTTTTTGGGTCTGGGTTACCTCGCTCAGGATAGTGTTTTCTATTTCCATCCATTTGCATGCAAAATTCGAGAAGTCATTGTTTTTTACCGCAGCGTAGTACTCTAATGTGTATATATTCCACACTTTCTTCATCCATTCTTCCATTGAAGGGCATCTAGGTTGTTTCCAGGTTCTGGCTATTACAAATAATACTGCTATGAACATAGTTGAACAAATGCTTTTGTCATATGATAGGGCATCTCTTGGGTATATTCCCAAGAGTGGTATTACTGGGTCCAGGGGTAGGTTGATACTGAATTTCCTGAGAAACCGCCACACTGATTTCCAAAGTGGTTGCACAAGTTTGCATTCCCACCAGCAATGGATGAGGGTACCCCTTCCTCCACAACCTCTCCAGCAAAGGCTATCATTGGTGTTTTTGATTTTAGCCATTCTGACAGGTGTAAGATGATGTTAATCCTACTGATCCATGTGTGTGGGAGATCTTTCCATCTTCTGATATCTTCTTTAATTTCTCTCTTCAGAAACTTAAAGTTTTTTTTAAAGATTTATTTAATTATGTATACAGTATTCTTCTGTCTGCATGTATGCCTGCAGGCCAGAAGAGGGCACCAGATCTCATTACAGATGGTTGTGAGCCACCATGTGGTTGCTGGGAATTGAACTCAGGACCTTTGGAAGAGCAGGCAATGCTCTTAACCACTGAGTCATCTCTCCAGCCCCTAAACTTAAAGTTTTTATCAAATAAGTCTTTCACTGGCTTGGTAAGAGAAACCAAGGTATTTTAATATTATTTGATGCTATTTTGGAAGGAGCTGTTCCCCTGAGTTCTATCTCAGTTTGTGTGTGGGAAAGCTTTGTATCAGTAGGACGGTACTGATTTTTTGTGAGTTAATTTTGTATCCTGCTACTTTTCTGTGTTTATCAGCTGTAGGAATTTTTCTGGTTTTCATAAACTATCTGCAAATATTGATACATTTCCTCCTTCTTTTCCAGTTTATATCTCCTTGACCTCTTTCATTTTTTTAAATTTTTCTATCTAAGACTTCAAGTACTATATTGAACAGATATGGAGAGGGCAGACAACCTTGTCTTGTTCCTGATTTCAGTGGCCTTTCTTTGAATTTCTCTCCATTTAAGCTGATGTTGGTTACGAGAGAAAAAATTAGAAAAGTAGTTTCTAAGAAAAGAAAGGTTTCTAAGAAAAGGGCCTGAAAGAAGGTATGGTTCATCAGCTGTAATAAATGATACTAAGATGGAACTCCGAAGATAATACAGTTGGAGGGAAATAAGCTGAGAGGGAACTTAAGGATGGGGCAGCCATGAAATCCAGGAGCATCAGAGTTCCAAATAAATCAACAGAGCTCCCTGATCACCTCATTAATTAGGAAAGGGCGGGCCTTGTGGGGATGGCTTCTTCAGAGCAGTGGACGTTGAAGTAAGACTTCAGGGATACTGGGATGGAAAGGGAACAATAGCTGAAGAGTCTGAGATAGAAAAGGTTAGCTTATCTTTCAGAAAGGACAGCTTTAAAGAAAGATGTCTAGAGGGACACTCTGATCTTTGGAAATAACATTCAGGCTTGAAGCCATCTAAACACAAGAACAACAACTCCAGGAAAGTGAGAATTAGTGTTGGAAGAAGGTACCAAAAAATAGACAAGGGGCCAATTTAAGAACAGAAGTGGAAGTGTTTGCCCCGAAGAGAAGTTGCTTGTCAAATATGTCATAGTGGAAGAAGTTATTCCTATGTATGTGTGTGTGTGTTAGAGAGAGCTGGAGGGAGGGAGAAACAGGAGGGAGAGAAGGAGAAAGAGAGAGAACGAGCAAGAATGAGAGCAGGAGCTGGGGGCGGGGGATAGAGTGAGAAAGAATACAGATGATTGTGTACTTAATGGCAGGAGTTACTAACAAAGTGAGGTAAACAACAGATGGTAACTCCAGTTTTCTGGGATCAATAAACGACTCGAGGTTTATTGAGCTATCAAGGATTCTGTACAATGCTAAGTGACATTTCTTTGATTAAATGGAGCAGATTTACTCCCAACGTGTTATTCCTGGAAGTCCAGTTTTCATCAAGAGTGTACCTACCCTTCATTCACCTTCCTAAAAATACAGCCTGTCTCTGGGGCTGCATCTCAGCGAGGAATCCTTGCTGCAATATCTGTCAAAGCTTCCGGTGTCACCTAGGCATCTCTGCCTAGACAGCCATTCATTAGCCTCTGATTGTCTGCTCCTCGCCTAGGCTGTGAGCCACACAGATGAACCTGAGGTTACTCTTTATAATTCTGCACCTGTAGATTAAACAGTTAACAGCTTCCTTTGTTGTTACAAGAGTAGGCAGAATGTACCACTTAGAAGTGGTCTAGTGTAATATTGTTAATTTAAAAATATTAAATAGAATGGATGAGGAAATGACATTTTAATGTACAAAAATAGTAAATAAACTTTTCATTTGAGCCAAGAAACACAGTCATTCATTGTATGAATGCAGAGTAATAGTGTCTGAATCCTTCTTTGGGCTTCTATGCAGAAGGATGGAATTGCAAAAAATTTAGAAATTAAACTTATCTTTTGTGATCAAAAGATGTTTTGGGTTTAACTTAAAAAGGAAAGTTTGACAATATAGCATTCCTTCATGATAAAAGTCTGGGAAAGAGCAGGGATACAAGGGACATACCTAAAAACAATAAAGGCAATATTTGGCAAGCAGAGAGCCAGAATCAAATTAAATGGAAACTTAAAGTAATTCCAGTAAAAGCAGGGACAAGACTAGGCTCTCTGCTCTCGCCACAACCATTCAATACAGTACTTGAAGTTTTAGCTAGAGCAATAAGACAACTTAAGGAGACAAAGGGGATACAAATTGGAAAGGAAAAAGTCAGAATATTCTATTTACAAATCATATGATAGGATATGTAAGTGACCCACAGAGTTCTACCAGGGAATTCCTACAGCTGATAAACACCTTCAGTGGAGATGGCTTGATACAAAATTAACTGAGAAAAATAGGCCTCCTATATACATATGATAAATGTGCTGAGAAAGAAATCAGAGAAACAACATCCTTCACAATAGCCACAAATGATATAAAATATCTTGGAATAACTCTAACCAAGAAAATAAAATACCTGCATGACAAGAACTTCAAGTCTTTAAAGAAAGAAATTGGAGAGATAGCAGAAGACTGAAAGATCTCCCATGCTCATGGATTGGTTAGATTAACATAGTAAAAATGACCATATTACCCAAAAGAATTTACACTTTCTGTGTAATTCCCATCAAAATTTCAACACAGTTCCTTACAGACCTAGAGAGAATAATACTCAACCTCATAAGGAGAAACAAAAATCCCAGAATAGCTAAAACACTAAATAATAAAATAAATACAATAAAAGAACTTCTGGGAGTATCACCATCACTAATGTCAAGCTGTACTACAGAGTGGTAGTAATAAAAACCTCATGGTATTGGTATAAAAACAGAAGGGTTGATCAATGGATTCAAACTGAAGACCCAGAAATAAATCTACACACCTTCTTTTGGCAAAGAAGTCAAAATTACTCGATAGAAAAAAAGAAAGCATTGTCAACAAATGGTGCTTGTCTAACTGGATGTCTGCATGTAGAAGAATACAAATATATCCATATCTATCACGCTGCACAAAACTCAAGTCCAAGTGGGTTGAAGACCTCAACATAAATCCAGATATACTGAAGCTGATAGAAGAGAAAGTGGAGAATAACGTTGAGCACATTGGCCCAGGAAACAACTTCCTGAACAGAACACCAATTGGGATAAGCAGAGGTATAACTAAGGTGACATGAAACAACTCAACCTCCTCATTCACCATTGAGACCTTTCCGTTACTGTTTCTGTTGCCAGATATTTAAACATAGGCCTATCTCTAACTTCTCTTTAAAATTAGTTCATAAAATGTATTTAGACCATATCTTTATAGTAAAACAGAGCAGAATGTTCATGTGCCTTCCCTTATTGTCTCTCAAGATTTTATTACCAAACACTTGGAACATTAAAACACATTCATTACAAATTTTGAAGAAATATTGACAAGATATTATTAGTATTATTATTAATAGAGCTGATAATTCACATTAGACAACCTTTTTCACTACACAATTCTTTGACTTTGACAAATGTACCGTGTCCTATCTCATTTTGTGCCACACAGAAAACTTTCAGTGCCTAAATATCCTTTGGGTGGCCCCTATTCATGCTTTAATCCTCTCATGCTTTCCTTTTCAAATGTGAACTTCTGGAGGATTATAGAACGGGAGAGACTGTACCAGTCCTATTTGACCCTGCATGGTCAGATTTCTAAGGAAAAGACAGACTTATCATTCAACCGAATAAGTGAATGTCTGTTTGCCTGCATAGCTCCACAGACTTCCCCCCAACCTCTTCATTGCACTGTGCTAAAATTAACCCCATCACCAGCCTTAACTTCCTTCGTCAGCATCCTTAGCCCACTCACTAGAAAACACGGATTAACAAACTACATAAAACCTTAAAGTACTGTCATCTCACTTTGATCCTATAAGACGAAGATCTGAGGCAAAGGTTAAAATAAAAGGAAATATTAAGCAGGAAACTGAGTGTGAAGAGTTATTGTGTTAATATCCACACCTGAGCTGGAATAGTGGTGCATGTCTGTATGTAATTCCAGACATGTGATGCAGATGCAGAGGCAGAAGGATTGTGAGTTCAGAGCTAGGTGGAAAGACTCTGTCTCAAAAGACACATTTCTTTTTTTTTTTTTTTTTTTTTTTTTTTTNTTTTTTTCGAGACAGGGTTTCTCGGTAGCTTTGGTGCCTGTCCCGGAACTAGCTCTTGTAGACCAGGCTGGCCTCGAACTCCCAGAGATCCGCCTGCCTTTGCCTCCGGAGTGCTGGGATTAAAAGCGTGCACCACTATCGCCCGGCAAAAGACACATTTCTTAGGTTCAAACCTGGATCAAAGGGCGACTGAGGTGCCTATTTAACATATCCCAGCATCCTTCAGTCCCTGCCTGTTGCAGGGTCTATCTGTCTGGCATTCACTACCTCCTCCCCTAAACTGCTCCAGCCTGGGGGATGGGCTGCCCTCCCCCCAGCCACCCTTCTCTATATGATCAAGCTGTTTTGGTTAGTGGGTCCTTTGGTCTACCCTTTACTCTCCTGGTCTCCTGACTGTTCCCTCCCACATCTCCTCATATGACTCATCAATGTCATGGTCATATTCACTCTGGATTCTCCCAGATGACTCTGCCTCTGGCTATGCTCTCTCACACACCCACAATAATTCTTCTGCTCTGTCATAGCTAGGAGCAGTCATGCCTTTTTTTTTTAAATTTATTTTTTCACTTAACAACAACAACAGAGCAAGAAAACAATAACAACAACAGACAGACTTTCTGTGGTATTGCTAGGTACTTTAAGACCTTGGAATATGACACCTAGGGGTTATCAAGACCATCACTCTTGATAACAACATCTAAACACACCAGGATACCTCTAAGTTCTCAACAACATCACAGTGTCCTCAGACATCTGTTATGCGGGCATTGAAAGTACTTCAGTGCTCACATTTTAAATAGCATGCTCTTGAAGGATTCTACCCCCCCTCGGTGGCATAAAATTTCTTTTGGACCTTGCAGAGAAGAGTTGGTAAGAAAAATACAAGAAAATTTTGTCATTGTGTTGATGTGTACTCCGCGTTGCTGTGGACACTGACAGTTCTCTCTCTGGGGATGTGAGTACCATTCTCCAGGTCTGCTCTTCAGAGAGAATCACACAAGAACCTTCCTTCAGGGATGGAAAGCTTGTCTCATGACAATGGACATACACTTTTGGCTATCCATGCACAAATAGGAATCGATAATGTTAGGGCAATTTCCTGATTTTCTATTTCTAATCTGGGACACAGACTTTCCTGTCAGGACCTTTTGATTTTATGCGGGGATAAATGGCATCACGGAAGCTGGAAAACTGCCCCATTAGGTTCTAAGCAAATGCCTAAATTTGTTTTCTACAAACAAACAGTAGCAGATTTCAGTCATTGCCACTGCTATCATAGCAACAGCCTAGACTGCACCTCTCCACAGAACACCACGGAAGGCAAAGACAAGCAATTACAAAAGAGCAATGATCGTTATGTAGCAGCCAATTGCTAGTTCAGAGACCACAGAATGGAAAATAGAACTCAATAGGTGTTAGAAGCCCATTTCTGTATTTATCTGTAGGTTTAGTGCAGAGAACAGCTGGAAACTCTTTACTTAACTAAGCTTCCCAGCATAACCGACAGTAGGCTTGTTTACCTCAATAGTGGTTCGCAGCCCTCTTAATGCTGTGACCCTTTAATACAGTTCCTCATGTTGTGGTGACCCCAACCAAAAAACCATTTTTGTTGTTACTTCACAACTGTAATTTTGCTACTGTTATGGATTATAGTGTAAACACCTGATATGCAGGGTATCTCATATAAACATCTGTGAAAAGGTTGATTACCCCCAACAGGTTGAGAGCCACTGCTCAGTGGTTAAAAATAGCTCATTAATGAGTAAAATTAAAATTCAAGACTGTGAAAAAAAGTTTTTTATTTTAAATATGAACATTAAAACAGAATTCTTAAAAGCAAGAATGGAAATTTAAATTAAATGTCTATAATTCTATGTTTACTTTATTGAGATAAGCATGTTACAATAAGTTAAGCAGGGTTCCCATTCACAAACCTATTTTTTTTATTGTAGGAGTTTATTGACTCTCAACTTTTTTTTAATTTTTATTTATTTATTAAAGATTTCTGATTCTTCCCTGCCACTGCCTCCCATTTCCCTGCCCCTCCCCCAATCAAGTCCCCTTCCCTACAAACCTATTTTTTCAAATACAAATAATTCAGGTAGACTGCACATAAAACAAGAAACTTAGAGAAAATACACAAAACAGAGTGCCAGGATTTGCTAGGTGACTTTGGAATGAGTTATATTTAGCTTAGTCCAAAAAAAATCAGATTATCTATAAATTCAGAATATGAAAGAAAAAATGCAATGAAAAGAATAAAATATCCTCAAAATTTCTTTCAATGCTTTACATCTTGATTTTGTCTTTTATCACAAATGCCTGATGATCACTTAGAGTGAAGCATTAAGCCAGGTGTAGCAACGCGTATGAGCAATCGCTTGCATTGGTCCTTGACCTGATCATTAGCTTTCTTGAAATTTAGTAAAAATTGCCTCAAACTCTGTGTTTTACACAACAGAACTTTATATTCTCCTAGGTCTGGGGACTAAAATTCAAGACTGAGGTGTCTGTGCAGCCAAGCTTCCTGGGCGAGCTCAGTTAATAGCCACGACTCAGTGGATCAATGACACAAGTCAGTTACTTTGGTCCTGATGTTGTTTCCACCAATGAAACTGTGAGTGTGGACACTGACATGATCCAACCTGCCCAGGTATGATGGTTGGTGTTGCTGTTCACTTAAGGAGATGGGCCTCTGGGCATGCCTGTGTCAGTATCGGAGCTGTGTTACTTGAAGGAAGACCTCTCTAGACTGTGGATGGAACTATTTCCCATCATGGGATCCTGAACGACATAGAATGGGGAGGGTGGGTTGACCACTGACATGCATTCATCATTGCCCGTTTATTGACCGTGCCTGAACAAACAGGACCAGTTCCTGCTCTTGGGACTGCCCCATGACAATGGACTTTCAGCTTGAGCTGCCGGTTTAAAGAAATGCCTTAAATGATTTTATCAATATATTTTATCAGAGCAGCCAGAAGAGAAACGAACACACTGAATTTTCACAGACAGACCATGTATAGTAACACATTCATTAATTCCATGCAGGTTGATTCTCAAGGTTTGGTTCTTAAATAACACGGACTATTACTGAGTACTAGAAGAAGGAAGGAAGAATTAAGGAAAGCACACATAGGAAGTAGACAGAGATGAAACTATCCTGCAGTGGAAATGAGAATGACCAGGAAAGGCACGGAGAGTCAGCCCCATGAAGCATGGGCATCAGAGTGGCTGCTAGTTATTATATAAAATTCTAAAGAAGTAGTCAGACTGAAAGACTCTGTGTTTTACTGTTTTAAGTGATGATATATTAAAAATACACCACCCTTGCTGTTGTGCAGAGACTATCCTGAAAGGAAAAATCATAAGGAAAACACAAGTGAAGATTTGAACTTATGTAGGGAGCGAGCTCACCAGACATAACAACAGAATCCATAAGGAACATGACACAGAGAATAGCAAGAAAATTATTCTTCTTTGGGCATGTGCAGAATACTTTGTTTTCTAAACATACTTATGTTTTTTGGGCCAAAAATTGATTTTACTTTTCTTTCTTTGACCGTCCGCTCAGGCATTATCAATTATATTGTTCTGACATTTATTTATTGCCACTCTCTCTTTCTTGTCTGAGTTTGGATTATCACTTTCATCTACTTATATAATAAAATTACTTCTGCAGCTCAGACTTTATTACCAAATCCTGCAGTTTCTCGTTGATTTTTTACTTCTTTCATCCTCAAGCCCATGCCTCTCTATATCTGTGCCTTTTGCTACTGCCCATCACAACCGTCTTTCCCAAGTCAGCTGCAGTTCCTTCCAAGACCTTGAAGCCCTGTCCAAGTAAGTTCTCAATGCAAGGCCTCCAACCCCGCCCTTCAGATACCCTAATTCCTTTCCATGGAACCTAAGTGGTCAGCATTTCCTTCTTTGCCACTAATGCCAGGGGAAGAGAATTCCTCAGTGAATCTTTACTAATATTGAAATAATGAAGACATTAGCTTTTCTAAGAAAGTTTGTGTTTTTCAGAAAAGAAAGTCTGAGAATAGTCATGGAGAAATTTGCCAGTGAAGGAGCAAAGATTTGGAGGTGATAGATTGGGGACAGTCTCTGTCGTGGTCATTTAACGTGGGTGATGATCCATTCAACTTAGAAATAGGCACTGATGCCCCGAGATGAGATGAGACGAAGGACCATCATTTTCTCTCCTGATGGGTCATAAATAGGTTATCGCCCAAGCCTGCCAGCTAATGCCTTAAATCCAATGAGGCTGATCTTCCACAAAGCAGCAGAGCAGACTCATTCTTAAACTTTTCTCAACATTAAAAATTCTCGGGAGTGTTTTTATTTTTTAAATGAAAAGAATAAAAAAGACATATTACCGGTGTGCTGGAACTTAGTGAACTTAGTGAAATGAGATGTCGAGGGTGGGACTCTTGTTTTAGCATATTTTAAAACCTGTTTTTCACTTCTGGGTGAGATATCAGACAAAGAGCTCACTCCAGCTGTGTACTTTAGGCGAAGAGTGGATAAAAGAAGAAACACAGAGCTGGATCCTGGACAGGCAGCTCAGGGCAGAGGCCCCATAGGCAACAGGAATATCCTGTGGTCCCGTGGCCAGGAATTCCAGACAGGAGCTCTGGTTTCCTTACCTGGAGGCTGTACTTGAAGATGCAACTCCAGTTCCAGTTTAGACACCAATCTGTTCTGATGAATAGTTTTGGAACTCAACTTTCCCCATAAAAATGGGTTGCTTCAAGCCGGGCGGTGGTGGCACACGTCTTTAATCCCAGCACTCGGGAGGCAGAGGTAGGTGGATCTCTGGGAGTTCAAGGCCAGCCTAGTCTACAAGAGCTAGTTCCAGGACAGGCACCAAAGCTACAGAGAAACCCTGTCTCGAAAAACCAAAAATAAATAAATAAATCAATAAAAAAAATGGGTTGCTTCTGCTCTCCAACTTTACCCATCTCCAAGATGTTGTTGGGGAGAACGTTACAAGAATCTTACAGAATATCTGAGTTTTGCTGAGCCTATTAAAGTAGAGCTATTTCTTTTTGATTAAAAAGAAGTTTAGTGTTTTTTTCTTCAGGACTCCTGATTAGGCCAATGAGTAGGTCTCTGACTCTTGTGCCTTCCCACAGGTTCTTTTTCTAATGTTGGTTTATCTTGTCCAACTTCAATGTGATGTTTTTGTTTTATTTCATTATATTAAAGAAATGAGTTAATGAATAAAAACTTAGCTACTAGGGGAATAGTTAACAACTGAACTGTCATACCTGCTGGGAGAAGAAAAGCCAGTTTTCTCCAACAGAGTGACACTGGGTATGTTAGCCACACCAGGACAGGGCTCTCATATTAACGGGTAGCTGACCAACAGATAACTAGACTCCACTAGGTTTTTTGTTTTTGTCTGTTTTTTTTATGCGTGTGTATGTACTTTAATTTTGGTTACAGTTTGATGTCTTCCTCATGGATGTGGTTTTATCTTGTTTTCTTGGTTTTAGGTGGGTTGTTATTGTACTGGGTTATTGTTTCTTCTTTTGAGAAAGAACTTCAAGTTAAGTGGGTAAGGGGAGAGAATCTGGAAGGACTTGCGGGGAGGGGAAGAATATGATCAAAATATATTGAATTTGAAAATTGTTTTAAGTAATAAAGAATATAATAATAGCAAAAAGAAAAAGAAATCTAAATTTTATATCTGGTCCTGAGTGGTGACCTAACATTTCAAGGGACTCAAAACATGAGTTAATTCAGCTGAGCTTGACAATTAACCTGACAGAAAGACCATGCCTCAGGGAGCCTGATTAAACTTGAGCCAAGTTAAGCAAAAGGGAAGACTAATTATCCCTTTAATGAGATCATCTATTTTTAATTCCCAGAATAAAATCGGCTGTATTCCAAGTAAAGAAAGAGGAAGACCTTTGGTAATTCTTAAAGGTGATGATAGCGCACTTGACAAGTACAGAAAGAACGATGGTGACACACTGGAAGGGAATCAGGCAGAACACAGCTTCCCCATGAAGCTCTCATTTGGTCACCCATATGACTCTAAAGATGGTGGACTATGTCATAACAAAAGATAATCTATTGTTTTAAACTTAACTAACCTGGAGACCTGAACAGAGGAAGAAGCAAACAAACAACAAACCAAACCTAAACAGACCACAAATGTAACTATCACAGTCCCAGACAGAGGGAGGGAGAACCTTAGCAGATTGCTGTGGAGAGCGGAGGACCAGACTCCAACAAACTAACGCAGACTGCAGAAGGCAGAGCAGTGCATAATTCCAACCTCGGAAGGTGTGACCAGATACCATCAACTGAGAAAAACACTGGCGTTCAGCCATTCTTAGACTGAAGAAAACTTGTGGATCTTCCTTTGTAGCTACCTCCCTGCTCTTTATTGCTGTAGAACCCAAGGACTCTAGTATGGATTCCTCAAGTTGAGGAATCAATACTCAGGGAACAGAATGAAACCGTAGCATTGGTCAGCTATAGAACTACACATACCGAGATGAATAAATTGCTGACAAGTATCTCCAAAGTTTACTAATGAAAACTCAAAGAGGACCCAAATATGCAGTTAGTCTAGGACTTGGAGAGGAAAGTCAGCAACAAAAAGGGAAAAGTTAACAAAATGGACATTAAAATCAACCATATGGATAAAAAGTCAGCAACATGGAAGAAAACGTCAAGAGATGAAAATATTGAAGAAAACTCAGTGAATCAAATAAAAATCACAATGAGAAGTATTACCAGTAGACTTCATAATGCAGGAGAAAAATATGGATGAGGAATAAGATGGACAAAACTGCATTTAAATAACAATAAGAAAATAATAAATAAATGTGAAAACAATGTACAAAATATTCTGCAAGATTAAGAACCAATTTTAAGTATTTATTGTGCAGAAGGAGCTGAAAAGGGTACTAAAGTCACAGAGAACTTGCTCAATAAAATTACAGCACGCATTTTCCTAAGTCTGAAGAAAGAAATAGATATCTAAACCCAAGATACTTTTAGAGGCCTAATAGACATGTCCAGCAGAGAACTTCTCCATGATGTGTTATAATTAAGAAATAAATGCTATTAGGAAAAAATATAGGCAGACATCAGAATGACATTTAGATAACATTAGCTAATTTAAAAGTCAACAAAACAAAGATAAACATATCTCCAGCTCTGAATATAAATGACTACTAACAAAGCTTGGTATATTGAGAATATATATTATATATTGGGAAAGGCTATGATTTAAAATTAATGAAAAACAGGAATATCTCAAGATAATCACTAACCAAAACAGTTTATTAATACTATGACAGGACTACAAAGGATACTTGAAGGGATATTATGTCCTGGGGAGGACAAAAGACAGCCTAATTACAAGAAGAAATAAACCCAATGAAAAGAATAGAATGAAGGAGAGCTAGGAATTAATCCATCATATCTAACACAGCAAAGCACCATCCTACACTAATGTGAGGGAGGCAGAAAACAAGAAACAGTGATCCGACCAGACGGAGAAAGAGTCAGGAACACTACAGGGACTAGGAAACATCTTTCCATGACAGAGTTTAAGATGTATGGCCTTAGCTCACCAATAAAGAGATGTAGAGGACTAAAGTGTAAAACAAGATTCAGATGTCATGGGCTCAAGGAACACTGGACGAGAACAAGAGACTGGGTTAAAAGATAGAAGTCAATCTACCGAGCAATTAGAGGCCCAAACCAGGTTACATTTCTGGTCTTTTAATCTGTAAAGTAGACCAAACCTAAACTAGTTCAGAAGGTATAGAGAAGGCCACTGTATTACGAAATTTTAACTTCTTCACTGTTCAAAGTTTTCCTAGAAAGGGGTTCTGATGCTGCAGCTGTCTACTTCATGGTTATGCCTGCCTCGTATGCAGAACCATATATCAACAAGGACCTAGTCTTCTCTTCCTAAGCTAGCCCGTTATAGGGCATTCTTCATGATGCCGTATTTGATCTGGGACAGAAAGCTTTGTAGCAGGATAAAGAGCCAGGCAGTTGGACAACCTCTTAATGTAACTTATTTACTTGTTCCATCAAGGTACCTCTTCCATTTGTTAATTAGTTACCCCCATGTATGTCCAAACTATGACTTTGGGATGCAAACGACATCCATCTTGTGACGGGGAGCTCAGTTACATGGTAACTTGGTTCATCATCAAGTACTTCAAGGACTTCCACTAAGGTCCAGTATCAGGTGAACAGCTGTTTCTCAAAAGGGCAGGAGTTTGGAGATGATGGAAAAGCTTTGTTCCAACATCTCGAGGGTCTCCACCATGAATCACCTGTGGGGGTCTGCTCAAGGTTCCAAAGAGCATCCCCATTGACCTCAGCTATCTCAAGTATCATTGGTATAATTGCTAGATTATATGGTTCAAGGGGCAGCACAGCCTTCAGAACAGTCTGGACTTTTTGAAGAGCTTTGTCCCTTCCCAAGTTTCACTGAAAACTAAGAGCTTTCTGAATTACTAGGTTAATGGGACAGAGGAAGATACCCAAGTGAGGGATGAGTTACACACAAAATCCAAATACGCCTACTTACCGTTATGATTCCTTTCCATATTGAGATGAGACGGGTGCAGCAAGCTCTTCTTCACACCACTGGACTTCTTGAAGTTTTACTGAAGGTTTAAGGCCCTTGAATTTTGCTTAGATTTATTTCCCATCCTCTTCTGCACATAGGCTTCACCTACAGGTTCACAGTGGAGGCCACCTCCTGCTCACATGGTTTTAATCAGCATCATATCACCAGTGTAATGGGTCAGTGTGATACCTTGTGGGAGAGACAGGTGAACAAAATCCAAGGAAACTATGTTATAACACAGGGTTGGGGAATTAATAGACTCTTCAGGTAGAATGGGAACAGTGTACTGCTAGTCTTTCTAGCCAAAAGCAAATTGCTTCTGGTTGTGTCTATAGACAGTATTAAGAAACACACACACACACACACACACACACACACACACACACACACACACACATAAGATCAATGTCTTTATCCTGAATCCCAGGAAATGTGTTAATCTGCCCAAGTAAGGCAACCACATCTGGTTTACAGCTGTAATTGGAGCTACTACTTGATTAAGTTTATGATAACTGTTATTGTTCACAATACATCTGTCTTTTTCATAGGCCAAATAGGAGACTTAAAGGGGGATGTTGTAGGAGCCACCGGCTCTATATCTTTCAAGTCTATGATGGGAACACTAATGTCTTTAATCTTCTTAATGATGCAATATTGGTGTTGGCTCACTCCATTCACTGGTAAGGCAATTTTAATGGCTTCCATTTGGCCTTTCAGACGGTAATTGCCCTTACTCTGAAGGTCAGGGAATCCACTCTGCCAATTCTAAGTATATCTGTTCCAATTATGCACTTGGAGACTGGAGAAATAACCACAAAATGAACTAGTAATTCTACTGGACTCACCCTGAGCTGGGGTTTGAATAAATCTCCACTCATCGTCTCGGGTCCATAGCCCCCACTGAGGCCACAGGACAGTTTGCTCTCTTCTGGGTTTACTGTCAAATCACAGCCAGTGTCTGTTTGGCTCAGAAAGTTCAGACTATTTCCTTTCCCCTAGTGCACAGTTATTGTACTCAGAAGTTATAGGTCCCTTTTGGGGAAAGATGAGGAAAAAACTTTTTGTTAGTGTAGCAAGGTCCTTCCTCAAGGATGTACGGCCTCTCCTTCATTTGAAGAGCTTTCGATCTGTAAGGTGACTCAAGTTTGGAAACTAGTTGTGGGGTCATCTTATGCTGGGATTTAAGTTAGCCTTTTACTCATTTTTTTCTGGGACCTTTTGGTCTACCCAGATGAAGCAAGAATTGATCTTCCTATCTCCTTTACTTCTGGAAACTCTATGTTTAATTAAGTCGTGCCAGATGTCTGTATAATTTGGAACACCACATTTTGTTTAGCCTTTGCTGTTCATCACAGTCACCACATCTTGCTTCTTGGACTTCAGTGCCACCACACAGCCTCTGCAACTTTGGGATGCAACTAACTAGACCATTTGTGTTTAAGCCACTTCATTGAACAGTCGCAACTACCAGTGTAAGATCTAGCCATCAGAGGAGAGCAATGCCAGAACTCTTTCAACTATGCTGGTGCTCCTCTCCCAAAAACATTCCTGTAGTAATAATGAAGGGTATTTGTGCTGGACTCCCCTCTCTGGAAGATTACTTTAACTGGCCAACCTAGAACAGTTTCCCTGAGGAACCCTTTCATCACTATGAAGCCAAAGGGTTTCAAGCATCTCCGGCTAATCAACAACAGCTGTCTTCAACCAATCCATCAAACTGTTGGCACTTTAAGTTTTGTGTGTGAATTACAACACAAGCTGAGACCCTTTGCCCAATGGTCTCATAGCAAGAAACTCAGCACTGGGGCTGGAGAGATGGTTCAATGATTAACAGTCCTTCCTGCTCCTCCAGAGAACCCAAGTCCAGTTCTCAACACACATATTGGTGGCTCACACCTACCCCAGCTCTAGGCGATCATATGCCTTCTTCTGGGTACCCCAGAGGTACCCACACAATGCTGTCCTGAGTCATCAGGAAGAAGGGTCCCGAACAGTGAGGTGTTGAGTGGGAAGACTCGGGATGAGAAATAAAGAAGATAAGAAGTAAAGAAGACAAAAGCAATATCTGGGAAAAGCAGGTCATGCATAAGAGAATGCCTTATGCCAAGCATGTTTATTAAAAACTGCATCATTGTATATCCTATTTGCAGGGGGGAAATGCCAAGGTCAGCAGAGAGCTAAGTCAAACAATGTTGGTAAAGATAACACGGAATACCTTAGACACAGCTACCTAAGGACTGATAACCACAGCCCTGGGGGAAGAGTTGGGTTCTCCAAAACTACAACCTTAACTTCTCTGAGGCATTAGCTCTAGCATCAGACAGAACTTGCCAAGTCTGTCCCTGGACAAGCACGTAGAACTAGACTTCCTCTTGTCCTTTCATCAGGGCCTCTAAGAAAGTCTTTGGTTGTTCTGGCTCCTCAAAACATCAACTTATATAGGCAGGAGTCGGGGTTCATCCTCTGTTATGGGTGTGAAGACTATTTCATCAGGTAAAATAAAGCTATCAGAATCTGTGGGTTTAAAGACCTCATCTCCCTACGATCCTTCCACACACCTTTGGATCTCACGGTACCGGATCTCACATTTTCCCAATCAGTGATCTCATTAACTCCTTACATCCTTAGGAGCTGAGACACAAACTTGACTTGTAAGTCAGCCAGTTGTATAATGAAGCCTTGGGTTTGTTTAGGGCAACTTCATCCCTATGATTGCTGGAAAGATTCTCTTCTAGGACACACTTACAAACTTTTAGATTGATTATATACATATAGAGCTGGGGAATTTTGTCTCTATCATATTCTTTTCTTTTCTTATGTTGTGTGAAGATGTTAGAAACAACTAGCTAGCACCAATACATTCCTTGTTTTGCAAAAATGTTCAAAAGCTTTATGTACAGAGTCACTAAATTCCTTGTCTCTCACACAAAAGGTAGCCAATGAATTTATCTTGATAAGTTCTTTAAATCGTTCACACCACGGATTTTCCAGTGCTGTCCATGCTGCCTGTGGAGTCTTCAGTAACTCTGAGTTTTATCTATTTGTAAAGCCAGCTCTAGATATCACCAAAATCATCAGAAAAACATATACTTACAATTCTGATGTTCTACAACCACTCCTGGCACCCAAATATGTTATTAGTTAATGTTATTTAGAGAACCAGAACCAACAGAATAAACATGTAATATGAAGGGGATTTATTATATTGGCTTATTGGTATGGGTTAAGTAATTTAACAATGGGCACATATACACAGAATAAGTTGTAAACTTAATATCTGCCCATTCCACCAAGCTGGATACCTCAATTGTAGTCTTTACTCATCAATGAGAGTTATTGAAGAGCTATCAGTCTTTAGTCCATGTAAAAAAATTGATGAAACTGAGTTCAGGATGTCAGCTATAGTGACAGCATCAGGGACAATGCACTCACCAAGGAAGGTAGGTTGTGAGGAGCCACCATGACCAAGGCAATGTTTATAAAGCACAGTTAAGTGGGCCTTGCTCAATTTTAGCCCTAAACTTCTTACATCCTGATGTGTAGGCATAAATCATACACAATCTCACACACACACACACACACACACACACACACACACACAGAGACTTGGGGCTGAAACCTCAAAGTACATCCTCATTGACACATCTCCCCAAACAAGGTCACATCTCTTTTATTTATTATATATGTTTATTATTTTGATCATTATGTGGTGAGGGGACTATTTTTTTAGTCCAGTCTATTTGGTGTTCTGTAAGTTTCTTGTAATGTCATAGCCATGTCCTTCTTTAGGTTGGGTAAGTTTTCTTCTGTGATTTCATTGAATATTTTTTCTGTGTCTTTGAGATGTGATTCTTTTCCTTCTTCGATTCTCATTATTCTGAGGTTTGGGCTTTTCATTCATGGCACCCCAGATTTCCTGCAGTTTTTGTGTTAAGAATTTTTTGGATTTAACATTTTCTTTGACCAATGAATCTATTTTCTCTATTGTATCTTCAATGCCTGAGATTATCTCTTCCATCTCTTGTATTCTGCTGGTTAAGCTTGCATCTGTATTTCTTGTTTATCTACCCAGATTTTCCATTTCCAAAATTCCCTTGGTTTGGGTTTTCTTTATTGCCTCTATTTCACTTTTCAAGTCTTGTCTTGAACTGTTTCCTTCATCTGTTTGATTGATTTCTCTTGGCTTTGTTTAAGGAATTTATTGATTTCTTCCAATTTTTTCTTTGTCTTTTCTTCTATTTCGTTAAGGGAAATTTTCATTTCCTCTCTGAGAATGTCTCTCATCTTTATAAAGTTATTTTTAAGGTCATTTCTTCTGCGTTAGGATGTTCTAGTCTTGCTGGTGTAGGACAACTTGGTTCTGGTGGTTCCACATTTCTCTTCATATTGTTGAGTGTATTGTTGCACTAGTGTTAACGCATCTCTTCCTCCATTTGGTGCAGGTGATGCCTTTAGCTCTGAGACTGCTACCTTCAATTGGTGTAGGTGGTACCTGTGCCTTGAGGGGTGGCTTATCATCCAGTCTGTACAGGTGGAGTCCTTGTCTCTGGAGGCTATTCTTCATATGATTAGTGCAAATGGAGCCTCACTTCATAATATCTGTTCAGGTGGTGTCTATGCCAGAAGCCTCTGCCAGTCCAATCAGTGCAGGCAGTGCCTGCGTTTCTAGGAGCTGCTAATGCCAGGGAGGGTGGTTGGGGTTGGCAGGAAGAGGTGGCCTTGTGATTACAAGGCCCAATTGGGATATGGTGGTGGAGAGGCCTGACTACAGGTGCCTTGCCTGCTGGCAGAATAGTGGGGCTGTAATCAGTAGGGGAGAGGTCTGGGGCCTAGAGTTGGTGCTATCCCAAGTGGGAGACCAGTCTCTCAGCACTTTGTACAGTCAGTTCAAATGGTACCTGTGTCACTAGGAACTACTGATACAGAGGGGAATGGTGGATTTTGAGATGTAATGGGCCTTGTAGATTACAGGGTCCAATAGGGGTGATGGTGGAGAGATAGCCTGCAGGCACCTTTCCTATTGACTGACTGGTGGGGCAGGGATGGGTGGGAGAAGGACCTAGGACTTAGAGTCTTACCTGTCCTGGTGGGAGACCCATCACTTAGCACTTTGTGCAGTTGGTTCAGGCAATGTCCCTATCTCCAGGAACCACTGATGCCATGGGGAGGGGGTATGGTTCTTGTTTGTCATTTGTATATAGGGAGACTATAGATATTTTTTGAGTTAATCTTGTATTCTGTTACTTTGATGAAACTATTGTTGTAGGAGTCTTCTAGTGGAATTTTTAGNATTTATCATATATATTTTCTTGATCACACACATGTATATTAAAGCAATTTAAAATGTAAATATATTTTGATCTTATACTTTCCTTTCCCCAAGTTTTTACAGATCCTCTCCCCCTTGTACTCAACTTTAAACTATTTCTCAAAAACAACTATCAAACCCCAATACCACAACTCCCCAAACAACAAAACTAAATAAAACAACTCCCCACAAAAAAATAAAATAATAAAAAGCACAACAAACTGTAAGCAAATAAAAGCACACAAAAAACTATGGAGTCCATTATGTGTTGATCAACTACTCCTGAACATGAGGCCAGTCCTGGACTAGTTAATATACCTAGTGTCATGCCTTTGGAGAAAAATGAATATATAAGGCCTTGTCTCTTAATCCTCTCCAAACAGTTCACCAACTGGGGGCTAAGCATGCAAACATACAAGCCTATTGAGAACCAGGGCTCTCAAAAGATGTGGTATTGGTTCCCAGGACCACATGCCATCTTAAAATCATCATAACTCCACTTCTAGGGAGTCTAGTGCCCTCCTCTGACTTCTGCTGACACCAGGCACACATGCAGTGCTCATACACACATGCAGGCAAGACACTCATACATATAAAATAAAAATAACTGAATCTGAATAAAAACCAGAAAGAGAACAAATGATGACCCAATCTGGTAAGAATGTATAGAAAGAGGAAGTCTTATTTATGATTAGTGTAATTAAACACAATGGAATTGAATGTAGAATTTCCTCAAAAATTTAACAACAGAACCTCCGTGTGACCCAACCATATGCCTCTGGATGCACACTCAGAAGGCTCGAAGTCAGGGTTCTACAGAGATACTCGCACAGTCACACTTTTTAACTTAATTTTTTTTGTTTCACTTTTTCTAAAATTTGAGAACTTCAAATATAATCGTGGTATCAATAGTACTTCTGTCCTTCCTCCCTCTTTCCTCCAACTTCTCAAACTTCCCTCAAACTCTCTCCCAAATTCACAACCTCATATTTTTTATTACTGTAACGTGTATGTATGTGTGCATATACAATCATTTAGCATTACTCTTATGTCCCTATGTCCAGGGGTGAGCATTTGGTATTGAATAATCTATTTGCTCTATTCATAAAATCTAAGAAATGGAAACAGTTTAGATGTCCATCAACAGATGATTGAATAGACTATTTGGTACTGTCTTAGGTAGGGTTTCTATTGCTGTGAAGAGTCAGGATGACCACAACTACTCTTACTAAGGCAGAACATTTAGTTGGGGTGGCTCACATTTTCAGAGGTTTAGTCTGCTGTCATCATGGTGCAACATGATGGCATGCAGGCATACATGGTGTTGGAGACAGAGCTGAGATTCCTATATCTTGGCTTGCAGGCAACAGGAAGTAGACTCACACACTGGATGTAGCTTGAGCATATATGAGAACTCAAAGCCCGCCTTCACAGTGACACACTTCTTCCAACAAGACCACACCTACTCTAACAAGGCCAAATTTCCTAACATTGCCACTCCCTTTGGGTGCCATTTTCTTTCAAACCTCCATATGCAAATATTTTAAACCTCCCAATGAAATTTTTTCAAATAAAGGTCATATGAAATTGTGGAATTTGTAGGAAAATTCATGGAACTAGATATTACAATGTCAAATGAAGTATATCCAGGCTAAAAAAGGTAAATACAACACGCTTATTTACTTGTGCTACAGCTCAGTTATCCTTCAAGGCTACACCTCCAGTAATTCAAGTTTCATATGTTTTCCCACATCATGCTAGCAAGTACAGACTGGAAACAGGGCTTGTGGAATCTCAGTCTTTAGAGGACATTCAAGAACTAAAGTTCTATCATGTTCTATCAGAAAGCAGGAATATTCCTTTCCACAACTAGAACTTCTTCTTGGAGGTAATGCAGATTTCACTAACCACCTCTGGGACATTGGACCCAGAGCCATGCATCTCACTCAAAACAGAATTTCCCCTTCTAACTGACATGATAATCAGCAGACTAAGAACCAAGGGAATAAAACCAAGTGCAGTTCAATGCTAACAAAATAAAAATAAATAAGTGAACTAAACTGAAAGAAATGACATGTTGGGGACCTGTTTTTTTAAAGTTAAATCTTGAGCTTCTATTTTAGCTTCAGCATCTCAAATGGAATTATAATCTTTTGTATTTAGAGCTTATTTTTTGGCAGAAAAGTACTTGTTTCTAAGAAAAAAAGCTCCAGAATGCTTCTTTAATGTCAAATGCTGTTAGAAAATAGCATTTGATGAATTGAATGCAAGTCAATGAGAAACACATGTACCACATTTCTACAAACATCCACGTGGGTTTAATAATTAAGAAGAAAAGCTGGGTAGAGAATGTTTTGAGTCTTCATGAGTTGAAAAACGTTTAATGTGCTTGAAGCTACTTACTCTGAATCTGATAAGTGCCTGAAATTGCTCATCCCTAACCAAAACAATCAAAGTCAGGCTCATGCATCGAGACTGGAGCCATATGCGCCATCCTCTCAAAGTGAACAATAGACCTTGGGAACTATTGGCAAAGCAAATGGCCACCAGCTGGTCATTAACCACTGAAGACCGTGCAATTTTATTCACACCAGGTAACTCAAAATTTCTACTCTTATCATGGGTCTATTTCCTCTAAATTAAGGAGTTTCTGTTAAGACAGTCTCACCCTCAGGACTGAAGTAAAATTCCCATAGAACCCCACAGTTATGCGAGGATGATATCATTCTCAACACCTTTCAAGTCAGTTCAGTCTTGTCTCTACGTTGTTCCATGTTAGGGGAGTGTCGAACAAATTATTCATAAATACTCCCCCCAGTTTTTCCATGTTTATACATAGATAGAAATCAATGAATCTTTTCAGCCTGTTGAACTACTCAACTAGTAAAACTGTTCATGATGTATAGTGATAGCAAAGCAGAAAAAAAACAACAAAATGAAACAGCTCTACAATTATTGTTACTTAATAGAGGGTTGGCAAAAATAATAAGTGTCAAGTTGAAACTATGAAATAGCAGAATGACACTCCACATCCCAAGCAACCTGAAACTTGCCTCAGCTGCATTAGAAGTAACTGTGAAAACATGTATGTTTTCACAACGAACAAGTGTGTGTTTGTGTGTATGTGTATATATATATGTACATATATATGTGTACATATATATGTGTAGTTTTGTATAAATAAAACATTTTGCACATCCTTTAAAATTTTAACTCAGGAATTAGAATTATAATGAACTTTTACATTTATATTTTTGAAATTATCTCATAATGTAATGTATTTTGGTATTTGTTCAAGCAAGATATTAAGAATTTACTGAACAAACAGATAAGTGAAATTATCTTTATGAACATCTAGGATATTATCCAAATTTAATTATTATAAGGACGTCTATCATAAATGTCCTTGAAAATAAATTCTTCAGTTTCTCTTTATCAAATTCATTCTTTCTATTATTTGATAATTTCATATGTGTATATAATGAATTTGATCAAATCTAACCCCCCACTCTTACTCCTTCCCCTCCTAGTCCTTCCATACTGCTTCCATGACTTTTCCTTCCAAAATTCATGTACACTTTTCAAAATTCCTGGAAACCTCTGAGTGCTGTCAGTGTGTGCATGGGTGCAGGGTCTTCTGCTGCAATGTGGCAGCCTCTTGGGGCCACACTATAAAAGCAACCTGACTCCTTCCATAGCAACCATCCATTGTCAAGAGCTATTCAGTTAGGGGTGGGACTTCATGAGCCACTCCCTTGCCCACCCAAGTTGCTTCCCCTAGGTGGCTTAGTTTCTTATTTAGGACCAGAAAATTCAGTCACAGAAGATTCTGTGTTTTATTTTAGGAATTTCAATTCTATTTCTTATGTTGTTGCCATTATTTTGTATTCTGTCTGTAATGTAGAACGTTAATGATGCTCAACTTTCTTCTTTAAAAAAGGAGAAGCAGTGCTGCTATGAGCAGTCGTATACCAGGTTTAGAATAAAAGTTAAACTGTGGTGGGTTTTGGAATTAAGTGCTCACTGCTTAGGTATGTTCTTACATACTAAAATATTTTAAGCTTTATATCATTGCAGATCTTTAAAACTGTATGGAACATCCTCAGTGACTAGCTGCCACAATAAGCAAGTGACTGTATTTATTTATTTATGCTTTTATTTTGAAAATGTGTATATAAATAAACAAAAATTCTTGACAATCTCTCAAAAGCAAATAAAGGGGTTTCTGAACTTCTGGTTCTGACAGAGCACATTTTAGAAAATAGCCAAGGTCAAGAGCTAAATGGTACCCGATCTCAGAAAGGAGGGTTAGAGAAAGACTTAAGTCATAAATGCACATTCGATTGGCATCCTTTCTGGGTTGGACAAACTGTTCCTAACAAAAACAAAGCCATTAAACTGCAGAGTGACCTCAGCATCAAACCTCACCCAAATAGCTTCCAATTTCTCAGCTTGAAATGTCAGTCATGCTGATTTATCTCCATCCTCTGTTTTGATGGTCTACACGATAGGAAGTTTTCTTCCATGGTCTGTGCTAGATCTCGACAGTTCCACTCTTGGAAATGACAGTGCTTTGAACTTCCTTCCAGCTACGAGTTTCCACTGACTTTTGTCAGGCAAACTGCTCACTTCCAGTTGCTGAAGTCTGGAATAATTGTATACAATTAAGAACTAAAGAAGGACTCTCCTTTCATAATATAAATGGTGATGATGTAATTTAAAGTCAGTCATCTGGCTGTATACAACTCTCTAGTTTCATTTATATAAACTGGGGTTATTCAACTACTTTGAGCAAAAGCTGTAAGAAGCACAATAATTTTCTCCCCTATATCACCCACAGAAACCATGCATGGTCTGAACCCTACTCTAGGACCCATGCATGGGGCTGGACACAGTGTTGGCAGTAAACTGATATTCAACAGTTTGGCTTAATAAACTTTAGTTTTCCAGTTATATTTTTAAAGTTAATTATTTGAAGTGGAGCTTATGCTGAGCTCCTTGTGGCTTATTGCCCCTGTGTGCCTGCTATGAGAAAAACTGTGTAAAGCAAATCAAAACAAAAGAGATGAAAAAAGTTACCCTGTCCTCCGGCATGCTAGGATCATGGAAGAATGTAAGACATAAGGTGGAGAATAAAAGAAATATGAACGTAGGACTAGAGTCATTTAGAAAAACATGTTTCTTGTTACTGCATTTTCTTGGATAGATCCTTAAATGAGATCGTCTGTGAACTTGTTTTTAAAAGGTAGGCAAAAATTAGATATGAAGAAAAGAAAAAAAGATTTTTAAGAAAAACTATTGATTTAATAATTTATTCAGGCTGGAGAGATGGCTCAGAGGTTAAGAGCACTGGCTGCTCTTCCAGAGGTCCTGAGTTCAATTCCCAGCAACCACATGGTGGCTCACAACCATCTGTAATGAGATCTGGCGCCCTCCTCTGGCTGTGGGCATACATCAAGGCAGAATGTTGTATACCTAATAAATAAATAATTTATTCATATCATGAACTCATTCTGTCTCTGCCTTGTTATTTAGATGATGTTTATGCTGATCTCCGTAAATGGCAGCTGTCCGACATCATAGCAGGTATGTGCTACAGGCCCCAATCAGCTAGCACCACTAGTTTAACATTGTCTGCCTGTTTTGAGGAGATACGAACAGATGCCTGTTCATCCCATTAGGATACAAATAACAGGCCCCCAAAATGATTTCACACACATCCAGCTTGGCAAGCCAGTGAGGTCATTGGGGATACTTGCAGGAGCATGGGTGTGAGATCACTTACAGAAGTGTGAAGTCAGAGGCCTTCACAGAGCCTTGTAGCTCACACCAGCATGGTGCTGACTTGTGAATGTTTCATTGTTGGGGCACCTTGCCCAGCTTGCTGGCAGCTACACTAGAGTCTCCTCTTCCCTAGCAATTGATCATTGTTTATATAATCTTGGGCGGGGAACTTTTGCTTTTTACTTTCTGAGCTTCCTGAGTCTCATAGCCTCAATTTCCCCATCGATTGGGGGAAATAGATATGCAACCTACAGAGAAGGATCACATGGTAACTGTAGAGTTTTAAAAATATTATTTTGGTGAGATATTTCTTTCGTTTCCGAACTCAGGGATTATTGACTACTAAGGTCAGATTACGTGGAAGGAATATTGATTTATACCATAATTAGAATAGCAATCATCAATATATTTTATTAATTCCACATCTACAGAGAAAGATGCATTATGGTAACAAACCAACTGCTGTAGACAGAGATTTTCTTTGTCCTGGAAGTCAGATACCCAGATAATTACACAGAAACCAATTGTTAATTTTAAACGCTTTTGATAGCTTAGGCTTGTCTCCAGCCAGCTCTTACAACTTAAATTAACCCATTTATATTAATCTATGTACTGCCCTAAGGCTCTTTTACCTCATCTATGACCTCCCATGTTGCTTCTTCCACATCTGGCTCCACCCTCCTTCTTCCCAGTGTTCTCTCTCCCCTTAAAATCCTGCCTAGCCATCAGCCAACCAGTTTTTTTTAATTAACAACGAATTTATATTGATGTCTTTAATCCATTTGGACTTGAGTTTTGTGCATGGGGATAAATACGGATCTATTCTTCTACATGTTGACACCAGTTATGCCAGCACCATTTGTTGAAAGACAAATCAAAATGACTCTGAGATACAATCTTCCACCAGTCAGAATGGCTAAGATCCAAAACAGCAATGCTAGTTTATGCTGGAGAGAATGTAAAGTAAGGGGAACACTCCTCTGTTTCTGGTGGGAGTGCACACTTGTACAATCACTCTGGAAATCAGTATGGTGGTATCTTAGAAAACTGGGAATCAACATACCTCAGGACCCAGCAATATCATTCTTGGGAATATACCCAAAGGATGCTCAATCATACTACAAAGACATTTATTCAACTTTGTTCACAACAGCATTTTTTTTTCTAAAAGCCAGAACCTGGAAACAACCTAGATGCTCCCCAACCAAAGAATGGATAAAGAAAATGTGATATGCTGCTCGGAGGAATGGCGCCGCCGGGTTCAAGCGCTGTCTTCCTGTTGGCCCTGACAATCATAGCCAGCACCCAGGCTCTGACACCTACCCACTACCTCACCAAGCATGATGTGGAGAGACTGAAAGCCTCATTGGCGCGCCCTTTCACAAATCTGGAATCTGCCTTCTACTCCATCGTGGGACTCAACAGCCTTGGGGCACAAGTGCCAGATGTCAAGAAAGCATGTACCTTCATTAAGTCTAACCTTGACCCCAGCAACGTGGATTCCCTCTTCTATGCTGCCCAGTCGAGCCAGGTCCTCTCAGGCTGTGAGATATCTGTTTCAAATGAGACCAAAGATCTGCTTCTGGCAGCAGTCAGTGAAGACTCCTCTGTTGCCCAGATCTACCATGCAGTTGCAGCGCTCAGTGGCTTTGGCCTTCCCTTGGCATCCCATGAAGCCCTTGGTGCTCTTACTGCTCGTCTCAGCAAGGAGGAGACTGTGCTGGCAACGGTCCAGGCTCTGCAGACAGCATCCCACCTATCACAGCAGGCTGACCTGAGGAACATTGTGGAGGAGATTGAGGACCTAGTTGCTCGCTTGGATGAACTAGGGGGCGTGTATCTCCAGTTTGAGGAAGGACTGGAAACCACAGCGTTGTTTGTTGCTGCCACCTACAAGCTCATGGATCATGTGGGGACTGAACCATCCATAAAGGAGGATCAGGTCATCCAGCTAATGAACACCATCTTCAGCAAGAAGAGCTTTGAATCTCTCTCAGAAGCCTTCAGCGTGGCCTCTGCTGCTGCTGCATTGTCCCAGAATCGCTACCACATGCCAGTGGTGGTTGTGCCTGAGGGCTCTGCTTCTGACACTCAGGAACAGGCCATCCTTCGGTTGCAAGTCAGCAATGCTTTGTCTCAGCCTCTGACTCAAGCTACGGTTAAGCTGGAGCATGCTAAGTCAGTGGCTTCCAGAGCTACTACTGTCTTGCCTAAGATGCCCTTCATTCGTGCGGGGGATGTTTTTGAGCTAAACTTCAAGAATGTTAAACTTGCCAGTGGCTACTATGACTTCTCTGTCAGAGTTGAAGGTGACAGCCGCTACATTGCGAACACTGCAGAGCTTAGAGTCAAGATCTCCACTGAAGTTGGCATCACAAATGTCGATCTTTCCACTGTGGATAAGGATCAGAGCATTGTCCCCAAAACTACCCGGGTGACTTACCCAGCCAAAGCCAAGGGTCCATTCATCGCGGACAGCCATCAGAACTTCGCCCTGTTCTTCCAGTTGGTAGATGTGAACACTGGTGCAGAGCTCACCCCTCACCAGACATTTGTTCGACTTCATAACCAGAAGACTGGCCAGGAAGTAGTGTTTGTTGCTGAGCCGGATAACAAGAATGTGTATAAGTTTGAACTGGACACCTCTGAAAGAAAGATCGAGTTTGACTCTGCCTCTGGTACCTACACACTCTACTTAATCATTGGAGATGCCACTTTGAAGAACCCGATTCTCTGGAATGTGGCTGATGTGGTCATCAAGTTCCCTGACGAAGAAGCTCCCTCCACTGTCCTGTCCCAGAACCTTTTTACTCCAAAGCAGGAAATTCAGCACCTGTTCCGAGAGCCTGAGAAGAGGCCCCCCACAGTGGTGTCCAATACGTTCACAGCCCTCATTCTCTCGCCCTTGCTCCTACTCTTTGCACTGTGGATCCGGATTGGTGCCAATATCTCCAACTTCACTTTTGCTCCTAGCACAATTATCTTTCACCTGGGACACGCTGCGATGCTGGGGCTCATGTATGTCTACTGGACTCAGCTCAACATGTTCCAGACCCTGAAGTACCTGGCTGTCCTGGGCACTGTGACATTTCTGGCTGGCAATCGAATGCTGGCCCAGCAGGCAGTCAAGAGAACAGCACACTAGTTCCAGAAGGTTGAAGACCTGACCTGAAGTGGTTGTTGAACAAGGAGTGAAGACGATTCATAGTGCGAAGAGAGCAGCGAGGGGAACAAACAGAAAATGAAAAAGTCTGTTATTTAAAAAGAGAGAAAGAAGTCTAGCTGTGGCTACACTTTTCACTTGTTTTCCACTTTCTGTTTTACAGAGCAGATGTGTTTGGGCCCAGATTGTCTGTCCCTTTGTCATGATGCCTGGCAAGATGCTGTGAATGTCCCAGGCTACCCAGATGTTACACAGAAAGGTTGAAATCTGTAATTCATCTACTTTGGAATAAAGAGAATGGTGATAGGAAAAAAAAAAAAAGAAAATGTGATATATTTACAGAATGGAGTACTACTCAGTGGTAAAAAACAATGACATCTTGAAATTTGCATTAAAATAGATGGAACTAGAAAAAAAAACCATCCTGAGTGAGGTAACCCAGACTCAGAAAGATGAACATGGTATGTACTCACCTATAAGTGAATACTAGTGTAAAGCAAAGGATAATGAGCCTGTTGTCCATGACCCTAGAGAAGCTAAATAACAAGATGAACCCTAAGAGAAATGTATATAGATTCCCCCTGAGAAGGGGAAATAGACAAGACCTCCTGACAAAATTGGGAGTATGGAGGGAGAAGGGAGGGCAAAAGGAAAGGAGGAGGAAAAGAGGGGAGGGGAGGAGAACTTGGGGGCATGTGATAGTCGAGATGGGGGAAGGACAGAGACAGAGCAAGGAAAGAGATATTTTCACTGAGGGAGCCATTATGGTATTAGCAAGAAACCTGGCACTAGAGAAATTCCCAGGAATCCCTAGCTAAGACCCTAAGCAATAGTGGAGAAGGTGTCCGAACTGGCTTTGCCCTGTAGTCAGATTGATGGATATCTTAAATGTCACCATACAACCTTCATCCAACAACTGATGGAAACAGGGGCAGAGACCTGCAGTAGAGCAATGGACTTTGCTCTCAAAGTCCAGTTGAAGAGTGGGAGGAGTGAGAATATGAGCAAAGAGGTCAAGACTATGATGGGGGCATCCACTGAAACAACTTCCCTAAGCTAATGAGAGCTCACCAACTCCGGCCAGACAGAAAAGGAACCAGCATAGGACCGAACTAGAGTCTCTGAATGTGAATGACAGTTGTATGGCTGGGGCAGACTGAGGGGTCACTGGCAGTGGCACCAGGATTTGCCCCTGCTGCTTGTACTGGCTTTTTGGATCCCATTGTTTCTGGATGTATACCTTGCTCAGCCTGAAGGCTTTGATCCTTCCTTAGAGCAATGTGTCTTGCCCTCTCGGGGAATTGGTTGGGGGGGGGGATAGAGGGTGGAAAGAGGAAGGAATGGGAGGAAGAGAGGGAGTGGGAACTGGGATTGATACATAAAATCAAAACAGATAGTTTGTTTTCTTTTTTTAAAAAAATAAAATAAAAAAAGAAGTTAGACCATCAAATGGATGAGAAGTGGATCTAGATGGTAGGGGTGAGGAATAGGAGAGGTGGGAGGATGTAATATATGACAGAATAATAAATCAATAATAAATAAATAAAAGACTCTGCTATTAAATAAGTATCAGCAACAGCAACAAAAACGCTGACCATCTTAAATATTTAACGGAAAATCACATTGATTTACTCACAATGTCTTTCCCCTGTCTGTCTATCTACAGGGAACTATACAACTATCCCAGTTCCTCAGAGTTGGGAATTTAGGAGCTAAAGTTCAACTTCATAGACACACTGTGTTCAAGGCCAGGTTTGACTGCATGAGATCCTCTCTCAAAAATATATACATATATATTAAAATGTAGGATCACTTGTTAGCATTTGTGGCTAAGAATGGATCTTTAGGCTCCAAGCTTGGTCTGGCATCTTGGATTTATTTTCACACTGATTAGTGCTGTCTTTCTTGAGTGGTAAGCTGACTGAGAACAAGGAAGCACTCCAGGAGGCCTTGGCCTCTGCAGGAGAAACACCTGGAGTAGCAGACTTCTCAGTCATGTGCTATGGACTTCCCAGTTTTACTAAAAAGGATACAGGTGGGTGTGCTGGTTAAGTTTTGCCAATTGGACACAAACCTGGGAAGAAGGAGCCCCAATAAAAAGTTTGCTCCATCAGATTGGTCACTGGGGGCATTTTCCTACCAAGTGTGGTGGTGCCACCCCAGGGAAGACTGTCCTGTGATGTAAGAATACAAACTGAGCAAGTAACCTTCCTCTGTGGTCTTTAGTTCCTGTCTCTAGGTTCCTGTCCTGAGTTACTGCCTTACATTTTTTGATGATGGGCTACAAACTATAAGCCAAAGGAATAAACCCTTTCTTTCCCATGTCACTTTTGGTCAGTATTTCATCATAGCCACAGGAAACAAACTAAGACAGTGGGTGACTTGCTAATCATGACCTTGGAAACATAATCAGTCACCAGTGATTTAAAAAAAGCAATCTACAGATTCAATCCAATGACCATCAAAATCCCAGCAAAATTCTTCACAGACCTCGAAAGAACTGTACTCAACTTCATATAGAAAACCAAATAAAAACTCAGGATAGCCAAAAAAATCAATCCTGTACAATAAAAGAACTTCTGGAGGCATCACAATCCCTGACTTCAAACTCTACCACAGAGCTACAGTACTGAAAACAGCCTGGTACTGGTATAAGAACAGACAGGAGGACCAATGGAGTTGAATTGAAGACCCGGATATTAATCCGCATGCCTTCGAACACCTGATTTTTGACAAAGAAGCAAAAAATATCAAATGGAAAAAAGAAAGCATACTTAACAAGTGGTGCTGGCATAACTGGATATCAACATGTAGAAGAATAAAAATAAACTTATATGTATCACCATGCAAAAAACTCAAGTCCAAATGGATCAAAGACCTCAACATAAAGCCAGCCACACTGAATATTATAGAAGAGAAAGTGAGAAGTACACTTGAATGCATTGGCACAGGAGACCACTTCCTAAAACCTGCATTAAAAAATTTGTAAAATGCTATGAAGAATGAAAATTCTATATCATGTCTGAATATAAATAATAAAAATTAATTTTGCCCTTAAAAATTTTAAAGCAAAGAATCATAAGACACCATAGTATTATTTTTAATTATAAAATACATTCCACATAGAGATTTAAATACAGAAAATGCTAGATGCTGTTAGTGAAAATGTTGGTAAAGGTGTCTCTTATTATGAGGTAGAGAATGTTTTCCTAAATTTGAACAGGAGCAAAACTGTATGGGGAGCTAATTGACAAATTGAGCAAGAACACGTTAATAACAAAATTGAAATGCAAGTAATACCAAATTAGGAATAATCCTTATATCTATCTCTGAGGAAACAATGGTGTTCTTCATAGATGAACGCCACTTAAAAATTGTAAGCCATGAAGGAAAAGAACAGAAAGTAGCCGCTCTGCTCATGATTTCCTTCTCTTTCTGGACGAGAACAGAACCTTAGTACACCCCAGCCTTCTCAGTCCATGTGATGCTATGCCCAACACCTCCTCCTGGCATATGAACAACTTTACTCTCACGGTGGAGATGTCTGCAGATTGTCTGTGGTCCTCGCATGTCTTGCTCACCTCAGCATCTTTAGCACTAGATCTATGTAGATACAAGTCAAAATGCTTTGGTGCCAGTTTGGAGTGTATGAGCGCAATTTCATAAATCAGTCTGTGTTCAGTATCAACCAGAGCATAGGCATGATTCAGTAAATAAGAAACTTACACTTCATACAATGTTACGGTAACTTTAAAAAATAGGATTAAAATGACGATGCTTGTAGTTGACAAATACACAGTAAATAAAAGGGCACGTTCTTATTAATAGTAAGAATAAAGGGCACGTTCTTATTAATAGTAAGAATAAAAGCTAGGCAATTTTTCTGGATGTCAGCACATGAAAAAGTTTCTCTTCATAGTTTCTGATGCAGTAATTATAGAAATAACTACAACGGAACTGATAGTAAGAGTGGAAAATTCACCATTAGGATATATGTCGTGAATAAATATATCTCCTTTTGGACAGTTGGTTGTCTTATATAATAATGAGAAACAGATGATTACTTTATGGGTTTAACCCCAGGGTATTAGTCCAATAAAACGGGACATACTAATGTTACTCAATGTTCTGTTTTCAATACGAGTTTGTAAAATATCTAATGACATATAATGCTTTTAGGGGAGTCTTAAAATTGTGGGTGATATCATATAGTGAAGCAAACCTCATTATCAGCAGAAAGGAACAACTTTCCTGTGATGATGACTTGCCAGTAAGCGGCCTGGGTTGATGATTAAAGTCTGTACGGCACAGAAGAACAAGGCTTTCTAAACTAAACCAATGATACCAACTGGCACCATCTGTTTGTAGTTTTTAAAGGAGAATATTTTATACCCTTTAGGACAGCTGCTTCTCTTAGGTAAGTAAAACAATCTCTTTGAATTTTTAATTGGAACAATTGATTTGTTCAGAAAGGAAAAAGAAGAGTCATGTTTAAATAATGAGTTCAGAGCAATGCCTGTGCGAGAGGGGGTCCCTCATAAGCTAAAGACTGGGGGAGACATTTCTTTCTCAGTGGGGTCTCCAAAGGCGCGGCTAAGGACAGTCAGCACAATGTAGTATGCTTTCTCCACAAGAATGAAACTTCCAGAAAGCTTCGTGAGGAAGAGGATTCATTTATCCATGTATTTATTGATCTCTTATCCATTTTTCTTTTGGCCACTGGCCATTTGTTCATGGTTTCTGTCCATTGATCTAGTGATTTGTTTTTATTTCTATTTTTTTAAATCAAGAGAGTCTGTGTTCTTTAGGAAGGATTTGAGGAAATATCTCAAGCAATTCCTTTTTAAGATATACAGATTTTTGGGACATACCGTCCTTCTGAAGCTTCGCCCCCAAACACCCAATATAACTGTCCCTGAGACCTGGGATTGATTTTTCTTCTTCTTTTGAACATCTATCAGAGGAAACAACTGGAGATTTGCACAGTTCTTAACAATTTATGAGAAGGGATATTGGGCTGTAAAGAGGAAGGGAGCATTCCTATAAATCATTTATCATTGTTTCCCACTGTAAACAGCAATAGGTGACGCAGAACGAGAGGGAAGTGAAAAGTGATCGCAATTTCTTCTTTTAAAACACGTTTGTTTATATTTCACAGATGTTTGTATTCTCCAAGTGTTTGTGTTTGAGTAATATATGGGCATGCATGAATATGTATAGCCAATACTCATTTTTAGAATCTCTGTTCTCACTCATATTTGAAGATATGGCTATAAATGGTACTAAATGGGAAACAGGAGAGCACACCAAAAACAAGTTGATGGGCAACATCTGAAAGGAATTAGACACATTTTCAGGAGTACTCTCTATTCCAACCCTGTGCCCCTGGCTAATGTGTTCTTTGTACACTAAATTCCAGCCTTAGAAAAGCTGCCAGACACTCAGGACCAATGCACTGCCTCGTGTCTCCTTCATTGATCAGATGCAGCCGTGGAGAGATGTGGGCCAAACCACTGTTATGACTATGACTTTATAAGACACTGCATCTCTCCCCTTCTCTCTCTCTCTCTCTCTCTCTCTCTCTCTCTCTCTCTCTCTCTCTCTCTCTCTCTTTCTCTCCCTCTCTGAGGAAGTACATGAACTAATTTCTACACTCAAAAAAAATCTTTCTTCTTGAAATGGTGCAATAACTACAGTATGACTTTTGACTTCAGATACACCTTGGCACTGGCAGCACATGGGAACTCTATGGATGTGGTAGCAGGTACCAGGGTGGTAATTGCATAGTGAATCCTTTAAACTGAGAGTTTCTGGATATCCTTCCCCTCCTTCCTTCCCCATGGTTTCATTTCCTGTTGTCCCCCAGACTAGATCCTAAGGGATAAGCTGCTGCTGAGCTCTCAATGAAAATTTTCATCTCCAATGTGACCTCCACTCCTCACCCCTTTCATTAATCTTACTACTTTGAAGATTCCTTGTTGTTAGGCTGCCAAAGATGGAAGTGGGATTGTAGAAGGGCATGCTTCTACTTTCATTGCCTCTTCAGGCAGAGCAGAAACTAGCATTGTGTCTCATCGTTGTGTTGAGACTGACAGCAAAGAAACTTAGTCATGAGACATTTGGCACCCTGGGTTATGAGTTCCTTGTAAGTAGTCTAAACTCATCCTTCAAGCGCTCATACAGCTGATTGTGGTTGTAGTCTTAGAAGTGTCAAGGTAAGCTCACAGTCTACTCAGCTGTCCCTGTGGCCAGCAGAAGATGCACCAAACTTTGATGGCCCAGCACCAGAGGGCCAAGTGAGACGGAAGGAAAGCACACCATTTGCCTGTCTTCTACTTTTCCAATGACAAGACGAGTTTGGAAACTGAACCAGAAATTCTGGTGTACATAATAGTCATGAAAATTCTTTCCTCACTGAAGAGGAAGGACAGACAACCACTGCTAAGATCAAGATTTGGAGAGTATCAGATTCACTGAGAACTTGGAAGGCTTAATCATAAGTGAATCAAGACAATTTTGGAAACAAAAAGACAATGAAAATATAAGATATGGGAGAAAATTTGGAGTGTCTCTGATAGATAGCCAGACCAAGATCAGACCATGAATAAGAAGAACTCTTATTGAATTAGTTTTTCACCAGAATGATCTCCTTGATAAGGAAGAAATTGCTAGGAAAGATTTGTTTCTTGTTGTAGCAGAGTTACAAGAACACCACAAAGTTTCACACCAGGTTTGTCTTATAATTGACCAAAGGTGATTGATCTGCTAAGATACGGTTAGAGAGCCAGGACTGTTTGTTCATGATTTTCCTTAGAGCTCAAGGGATATGAAGTGACTTTTTCTTAATGCATAAAACTCAAGTGCCAAAGCTTCAGCCCCAGATAACCTCCGATTTCTACTGACGCACGACTACCATGCATGGAAGCATCACCTCCAGGACGGACACTGCAGCTTGGTCTCAGAACTGACCCACCACTTCTCCAGGAAAGTCCTAACCAGACTAGCAACAGCCACCACCAGATGCTAAGAGCTACTTAACCAGAAATTGTTGTGAAGGAAGATCCAAACAGTGGTGAGGCAAATGGTGACACCAATGTCGTTGGAGAAAGCCAGAGCTCTGAAGCACAAAGCAATCAAGATGAAGAAAATGGAAGTTCTTTGATGAATTTGCTCAGTTAAGTTCTTAACTGTGGTTGATGTCTGTCACTGCAATTAGCATATTGCCTGGCCAATTAACAGAAGTGACAGCCTCATGCAGGCTTTCTGAAATGTATTTGACCAGTGTTCCAAACTGGTGGTTGACATCCCCTGGAATAATGTGTAGCGAAGAGTGCAGCTGGCGCCATCATTTTCGAGCCGGGAGCATTCCGAACTACCCAGCTACCGGAGAGAGGCAACGATTTCGTTCTTCTTACTTTGTTTTCAGCAGTTAGGTAGTTTACAAGATTGGGAATGGTTAGCCGAACTTTTTCAACAAATGAAGTACCATGTGCAGAAAATAACTCCAGAGGAAGGATCATATGGTGGAGATTTTGGAAGGAAAGGAAAGTTGTTTCTGCTTCCCACTTTTCAAGCTGAAGAAGGAACTATTGAAGCAAATTAAGTGGAATCCATCCACTCAGGCTATATAGATAAATGGACTGAAGATAGCATCTGGCCTGAGCTTAACGTAGATAAAGGATCCGTGAGTATCTCAATGACCTGCTTCTCACAGAATGGATCTGATGAAATAAGCCCAGCCATCGATGAAATGGATTCTTCCGCTTTCCTAGACAAGTTAGTTCAGGAAAAACAACTGCTCCTTTCTTTCAGAGCAGTGATGCAAAAATTCCCTCTGATCAGGCGCAGCTTTATAACAGCAGCTTCTAGAAGGCTTGTTACTTCATCTTTTTGTTCATTTCTATGATGTTGAAATTGTCTAAAAGGAAGCTTTCTTGGCTTGGAATCCAAACCATTTGAAATTTTCTGAGAAAGGGCAGGACTTTGTTCCGGGTGAATTGCGGCTAACCTGGCTGGAAATCACTAAAGACAGAGAGCCAGAGGAAGGAGCTGATTGAAGAGCCAGGCAAGGTCTCCTGTGTGCAGAACACGCTGTCACCGTGACACAGCTGTGTTTGACCTTACCACCATGAACATTCACTTCACTGCAGTCTTTTCATGATGTCTAAAACAGGAACGCATGGGAAAGGGTTTATTTCTTACCATGATTTGTTTCTTGTAGTGACGTGTCACAGTCATTTTCTGTCCCCACGGATTTTAGGAGTGCGTTCGGTATTTATACAGTCTATGAACAGCATGTCATGATTCCACTGTAAGTCCTCAGGCAGAGGTGGCCTATCGCAAGGATCATCTTTGCTGTCAGCTGTCACAGGCTGTATTAAGTTAGAAAGCAGAACGGCGATGTTGAATACTTAGAAATGTACTTTGTTCAGTAGCAGTTGAGTTGTTTAATATTTGATTATTTCATTTGTCCTTACAGAAAATGTCTTAACTATAATTGATGATTGTTGCTGTAATAAACACTTTGCCTACATTTATATCTGTAGTCTATGCTATATTTTAATATTTCTCAGTCTGGACAAGTTCATAAGTCTTTTTTTTTAAATGCTGTGACTTTCTTGTACAAAGTTGATCTGTTTTGAGAGATTGGCAATGCCCTTGTTGGCTTGTGTGTGTGTGTGCACGCATGTGCATGACACCAACAGTGAGGATTTGAGTTGTACTTTTCTGTTGAGGTATTGAATTTAAGTCTCCTTAATTACTCTATTTTGCTCATGTTCTGATTCTACATACTTGCATTTATCAGCACTGGAATTTTGATACTAAAAATGATAGGATGTTGCCTGGGTAGGGCACTCAGCTGAGGTGAGAGACATGGAATCCCTACATCGTAGAGCTCCACTTACTAATGAGGTACATGAGGTGCATTACAAATTTTCCAGATGTGCATAATGGAACAATGCATGCATTTCCACAGGTAATTTAATAGGCAGTGTTTTTTTCAAAGGGAATGAACTCTTAAGTGATACGGAAGACAGAGATGCTGATTTAGGAGAATAATGGATACAAATCTTTAAAGAATATGATTGAGGTGATTTGAAGCTTTATTTAGACTTCAGGTAACTCACGATGAAAAATGAGTGGGCCAGAAGGTAAGCAGGATTCTTTTGCCTAGAAATATGCAGAACAAAGGCCTTTTTATTTAAACTTATTTTATTTATATTTACAATATTGCTTATTCTCAATGCACTTTGCAGATAGTCTTGTTCACATGGGAAACATCCAAAGTTTCCCATGTGAACTCATCTACAGTGAGTCTGGTGAGGTCACATTTGCTAAGGGATTTTTATGCGTTTTAGAAAACATTACGTAGAGCTAAACCAAATTCTTAGTGATCTTATTTTTATAAAATCCCTTGGAATACAAGGACAGAAAAATCAATGCCTCAAGTTTATGAGTTGGCTTATTCTGCAATTATGCCTTAGAAGATAAATCATATCAAATCTCAGTGCCCTATATCAAATTTCTGTTTTTATTTAATAATTTTATTTTGAGAACTTCATACATGAATGCCACATCTTCACCCCTCTTGCTACTCTCTCTCCTGCCTTCAACCCCTCCCATACCCCCTTCCACACTCATAGTTTCTTCTTTATTATGGTTATGTACACACACACATATGCACACACATATGCACACACACACACCTCCCACTGGGTCCATTTAGATTTGTTCATTTGTACATCTATCAAAGACTCAACAAGTTCTGTGAAATTCTGCTGTCTTTGGCTCTAGAGTTTCCATGTGTTTTCTGAGTCATTCTTCCTGAGCCAATGAATCCTCCTGTTCTATTTTCATGGTAAATCACAGGAATGTGTACACTCATGGATATTGACAATTCATCCTACAATACAGGTTAATTCTTCTGCTCACATGATATTGATCAACAAAATGCCTGATTAACAGAATGAGAGCGCACACCTATGCACACTCTACTGGCAGCTGTCACAGTGTTTTATGGTGGATGCTAGTTGGATATAGTTATGACTTGGGAAGCACATCAAATATCATGTGCACATATTTTAAACACAAAATTTGTTTTGAAAACATGCCCAACTGTCCTTTTGTATTTTGGAAAAATACAGTTCTGTTTTTTAATAAAACATGAAGGCAATAGAAAAAGACATACAACGATAGTGTGTAGCACTATGTGCCTACATTACAAGCAACACTGAAAGGGCGTAGCAGGTTGTATTTATATATTTATGCATATCAAAATAATAAAAAATGGCTGTGAGTTTGAGAGGGAGTGAAAGGGGAGGTATGGGAGAGGTTAGAGGGCAGAAAGGGAAAGAAGAAACGATGCAATTATTTATTTAAAACAAAATAAGAAAAAAGAAAATGTGAGGAAATCGGGTGTTATCATCTTAACATAGTGTCTAATTCTTTATTAATTTAAAAGGGGTTAATTACTTTCTGTATTTTGTATTACATTTAGTGTGTGGTGTGTATGTTTGAATATGCTACATACATGGAGGTAAGAGGACAACTTAGAGGAATCTTTTCTCTCCTTCTACCATGGGATTCTTAGCTGATGCATGTGCCATTATCCCCTGAGCCATCTTGATGTCTCCATTTCTAGGGTCTCTCTCTCTCTCTCTCTCTCTCTCTCTCTCTCTCTCTCTCTCTCTCTCTCATCTATATCTATATCTCAATTATTATATGAAAATGAAGATTTTACTCATGAAATGAATCAAATTAATAGCATTGCACTGGAAAAATTAAGCATTTCAGAGAACAATAATTTGAAAGGATTTTCTTTAAATCATGAGTTTATACACCTAGATGATTTTAATTGCATGAGTCATTAATCATCTACTAATAATCCATTCATTAATATTTTATTCACCACTTCCTGAAAAATTAAATCCAACTAATTTAATTTTTTGTATTTAGTTCATATTTTCATTAATTTGATATGCCATCTCCAAATTGCTCTGATTTCCGAGGGCAGCCACTGCAGTTCTTATTTGTTTTGTCCCTTCCAGAGACAGCTGCTCCTGGCAGTGAATCTATACCCATGAGGGCGACCAGGGCATCAAGTGCATTCACACGACTCTGGACAACCTCATGTTTTTGTGCTTTCTTTGCAAATAAGAAGCAGTCATAACTGAAGCACTTCATTGAGAAGATTACTGAAATGATCAAGGAGATCTCATCTATATTGGCACACTACAAACTAAGCCCTAAATACGTTCACAGCTTCTTAGCGTAGATGTCTTTTAATACGATTTTGATGTGGTCATTGTCTTAGTTAGGGTTTCCATTGCTGTGAAGAAACACCATGACCAGAGCAAAGGAAGACCTTTAATTAGTGCTGTCTTACAGTTTGGAGGATTTAGTCCATTATTGTCAGGTTGGCATGCAAGCAGGCACGGTGCTGGAGAAGTTACTGAGAACTCTACATCTGGATCCACAGGCAGCAGGAAGAGAATTGCCACACTAGTCTGTCTGACTTGAGCATAGGATTCCTCAAAGCCCATCTCCCAGCCCAGCCCCCAGTGACAACTTCCTCTAACAAGACCACACCTACTCCAACAAGGCTACACTTCCTATTAATGCCACTCCTTATGAGCCTAGGAGAACCATTTTTGTTCAAACCACCACAGTTAGGCCAAGAGATGAAGAGATGACTGTCGCTGAGAAGATAGTTTGTTATAGTCACAGATCTAAAGAGAGCATGAGCAGGCGGCTGACCCACGGGAAGCACCTTTATTGTGTTAAGGAACAAGTAAAACAGATTAAATGGCTTAAGGTTGATTAGCTTGAATAGCTCAAGAAATCTCCAAGGCATTGAGAATGTTGCTAGGTTTATTAGCACTTGTACAGGACAGGCGTATAGTGGTCTGAATTGTAAAAACATCATACTTGTGGTTGACACTCTGGTTTGTACTTGAAAGTACATTCTCGGGAAAAGCCGAAAGGAATGAAGACGGGAGTGGGAAGCAAAGATGAGGTGACTCACCAAAGTTATTAGGTTATCACGAACATGGTGCATCTGAAATATGCCTTCACAGTAGACTCTAAAGCCATGGTTCCCCATCTTCATAATGCTGTGACCCTTTAGTACAGTTCCTCATATTGTGAGGAACTGTAAAATTCCCAACTGTAAAATTATTTTGTTGCTACTCCATAACTTTAATTTTGCTACTGTTAAGAATCATAACATATCTGATACATAGTACATATGTGTCCCCAAAAGTGCTGTGGCCAGAGGTTGAGAACCCTTCTCTAAAGCATCATGCGAAGAGAAACTAGAAGTATAGAAGAAACCAAGCTTCAGTGTCACCATTGCTGAATCTTTCTATCATATGTTCTCTTTGGGGACACATAAACATCTATCCACCCCAGACAGGGTAGTGATGACACATCAAAGAAAGGATTCCTTTGAAATCTAGTTCGGGGAGCTACTAAGTTTATTGGGGTTCCTTAGAAGAGGGTGAGTGACTTTACTGCAATTGCATTGGGAAAAAGACTTGCCCTAGTGCGGATGACAACATCCCTAGAGGTCTCTGTCCAACTTACAGGAAGATCTGTTATAGTCGGCTCTCCCTCAGCAACTGTTTGCAGCTTATGTAACCCTGGGGAGGGGTCTTCTTGAGTCATAAAATTTGTGAGTTTCTGGAGTCTCATATATTTAATTAGCTTCATAAATCTTATGAGTCTCCCTCTTCTAGGAAGGAATGTTTCTACTCGAAGAAACAGTTACTGCACACTCTTCCCTTTCCACCAGCTCTCGTATCCTGCCCTTTCTTTTTTCTTTTTTTATAAAAAAAGCTATCTTTTTCATTATACATGCCCAATATAAGTTCCCACTCCCTCCCATCCTCCCATTCCTTCCACTTACCTCCCTCAACCCAACCCCCATCCGCTCCTCAGAGAGGGTAAGGCACATCGCTTTGGGGAAGGTCCAAGGCCCTCCCTACTATATCTAGGCTGAGCAAGGTATCATCCAAAGAGAATAGGTTTCCCAAAAGCCATTACATGCAGTAGAGATAAATCCCAGTGCCACTGCCAGTGACTCCTCAGTCTGCCCCAGCCATGCAACTGCCGACCACATTTAGAGGGACTAGTTTAGTCCTATGGTTGTTCCTTCCCAGTCTGGCTGGAGTTGGTGAACTCCCATTAGCTCAGGGAGACTGTTTCAGTGGGTGTACCCACCATGGTCTTGACCACTTTGCTCGTATTCTCATTCCTCCCACTCTTCAACTGGACGTTGGGAGCTCAGTCCAGTGCTCCAATGTGAATCTCTGCCTCTGTTTCCATCAGTTGCTAGATGAAGGTTTAATGGTAATATTTAAGATATTCATCAGTCTGACTCCGGGGCAAGGATATTGAGCCTATAGTTCATGATCCTAGAGAGGCTAAGTAACAAGATGAATCATAAGAAAAAAAAATATAGATTCACCTGGAAAGGTGAAATAGACAAGATTACTTGACAAAATTGGGAACATAGGGATGGGGAGAGAAAAGAGGGTAGACAGGGGAGAGGGAAAGGGAAAGGAGAACTTGAGGGAATGGGATAGTAAGATGGAGGAAGGACAGAGATGAGAGTGAGGAAAGAGATATCTTGATTGAGGGAGCCATTATGGGGTTAGCAATAAACCTGGCTCTAGAGAAATTTCCAGGAATCCTCAGGATGACCCCAGCTAAGATCCTAAGCAATAGAGGAGAGGATACCTGAGCTCCCCTTTCTTCTACAGTGTTCTTTGAACATTGGAGTGAGTGATGCACAGCTCTGATTTATTTTCCATTGATGAATACTAGGCCACTACACCATAGTAACATCCATTGATGAACATTGGGCCACTACGCCATAGCAACAGTAAGCTGTACTGAGAAAGTTGTTTTGTTATCAGTGTCTCCAGAAAACACGTTCACTTGCACAGGCTTCACATTGACTTAGCAACATTCAAAATATCAGAATATTTCACAAGAATGTCAGCAGCTTTAACTGTTTTCCAGTCTGGGATGACTCCCCTGTATCTAGACAATATATGAATTCAGTGAGCAGCCTCATGTGGCAGATGGCCCATGTTTTGGTAATGGACTCTGCATCCGGACTTCTTTGACGATTCAATGAGCTACGGGCTGCCATATAAACCGAAGGGCACTGTTTCCCAGCTCCTTCTACATCTGTTGTGCTCATAGCAACTGATGCAACAATTCCCCATTTTTCTTCTCCACTGAGCCAGCCATAAAGTCAGATCTTTGAACGCAGCTCAACTGCAAGGATCTAAGCTTATCTGGAAGTCTCTTGAGGTTTTATTTTTTGTTCCTGTCTCAACCAGCACCCCATTTTAAAAGTTATTTAAAAGGCGAGCTGCTTGGGTAAGACTGGACTGAATAGCCTATAAACCCTCAGAACATTTGCTACTGTTTTACATTGATAAGAACAGGATATTATAGGGTTTTCTCAATTAACTTGTCAGGTATCTTCTGTGTCTCACTCAACTATTACGCTGCCTAGAATTTTACCGCCGGCTCTTGCCTTGCACGTTATACACTTTCTTTCCTTTCCTCATCCCTTTAGATATCCAGGCTCAGATATCAGTCAGATGACTGACAGACAACATAAGTGCTAAAGAATATGGAACATGGAGACAGCTTGTCTGAGCCTTGTATTTCAGGTAGCACTCCTTCAGCCAGCCCATACATAGGAACTTGTTGCCACCACCTCAATTCCCTCTCTACTTGTTCCCATGCCTTGACAGCATTTGCCAGTGTTCAATGGTGTCACACACACACACACACACACACTGTTGGCTTGTCTCACTCATTGTTGCTGCCCCAGATAATCAACATTCTAAGATAAAACTTGTACAAAGAAAACCTTTTCTTTTCCGTTCACTGTTTTTGCCTAAATAGCAAGTAGAGTGGCTATGACTTAAACTTTTAAATGCTCATTCACAAATATAGCTATACTATGGCGTTCCTGAACTATGGGGTGCCAGGATGCTTCAAGTCTTTCTGGCCAGGGTCAGATAGTGAATATTTCCAGATTTTGAAGACCAGAGATGCTTTGCTCTCTGTTCCAGCTGTTCAGTTTTGTTTCATTTTTGTCACTGTGGCTCAGACACAGGGGAGGTGGTATGTCAGCGTAGGAATGTAAGGTACCAATAAAAATCAGGCACCAGATGGATTGGGCTGTGAGTGGAAGACTGATCACTGCTACAGAGCAAGGTGAGTCTCCGAGGACCTGATGGCACATCCTTTGGAATCGAGGTACTGCCTTTATGCCCTGATTACTCAACAAGCATCTTCAAGCCTCAGATTCCCCTTATGTGAAATGGGATTAATAATAGGCCATCTCCCATTTGAGAATTAGGGGAGATTGAGTGAAAGGTACCTAATTAAGTGTCTGACACATACTGAATGCTTAATAAATTACTTTAATAAGAAATTCTTTAAAATTTCTTTCCAGGACTCTGAGGTAGCCCACACCAACACCCACCTTATGTGGATGGGCTGGACCTGCAGATTCAAAGCTACAGGATCTTTAGGACACAAGGCAAGAAACAATAAGATATACTAAGAGGGCCAGTGAGGGCCCAGTATCGAGGACATGGTAGAAGCCAGAGGTCTCAAATCAGACCAATGGCTCATGGCAATGAACACCTACAAGTAAAGACGGATGGACTAAAGGGCACATTGTGTGACTCACTGTGCCACACGACAGCTTCCATGCCAAGATTTTTTCATTTGTTTTATATTTTGTGTTTATTTTTTTGTTTTACTTTTAAATTTTGTTTGGGTGTGGAGGGTGCAAGGGCAGAGGGAGAAATCAAGGGGACAGGGAGATGAGTGGGATTGGGATGAATGATGTGAAATTCACAAGGAAAAAGTGAAACAATAGAAAACAAAGAAAAAATAGAAAGAATAAAGTTTGTGTTTTGTTTTGCGGTTTGTTTCTGTTTTTGCTTGGATGGAGGGCCTCATTATATAGCCAAGCTAGCGTACAATTCCTCATCTTCCAGTCTCCAGCTCCTAAAAATCTCGGCTTATAAACCTACTACCAGTCTAGCTAAGAACACATTCTTAAGAATAAGCAATTACAATTGATTTATGTGGCAAACGGTGATGCAATGAAAATAAGAATAAGGAAATAGTTATGATTAAGCACTTTGGCAAGACCAATAGACAGTTACTGGTCCCTAAAGCATGCTAATGTTAATGGTTTCCTAACATCCTGGTATCATTAGTTTCTATGTGCAGTACCTCCCTGCTTTGCTCCTTATAAAAATTCTAATTATCCTCTAAGAAGAAGTTTTGGTTCTATATTTCGAACAGCTTTTCAAATTCTTTATATATTAAATAGCGTCTCTTAAATATACTTATTTCCATTTGACTATAAATTGAATATTGTCAGTGTGGGTCATACGATAAGCTGCCTAGGTTTACGTCAACTTGACACAGCTAGAGTTATTTTGGAAGAGGGAACCTTAAATAAGAAAATGCCCCACAAGTGTCTTGTGGTTTAGGGTTTTTCTGTAGCTTTTGGAGCCTGTCCTGGAACTAGCTCTTGTAGACCAGGCTGGCTTCAAACTCACAGACTCACAGAGATCCACCTGCCTCTGCTTCCCAAGTGCTGGGATTAAAGGCACCTGCCGCCACCACCCTGCGAATTTTCTTAATTGATGATTAATGGGGGAGGGCCCACCTAACTGTGGGTAGTACTACCAATGGATAGGCGGTCCTGGATTCCAAATCCAAGCAGGTTGGACAAGTCATGAAGAGAAAGCTAGCAAGCAGCACTCCTTCATGGCCTTTGCTTCAGTTCATCCCTTCAGATTCCGGCCCTGTTTGAGTTCCTGCCCTGACTTCCAAGCTGTAAGAAGAGGCAAACTCTTTCCTGCCTGTCTTAGTCACTGTTCTTTTCTCTGAACCATGGCCGAGGAAGTGCTCATGAAAGAATGCATCTAATTGAGGGTGCTAACAGTCTCGAGGTTTATTCCATTACCACTGTGGTGGGAGCACGGTGGCACAAGTGACCTCACAGCAGTCACTGAGAGCTACCTCCTCATCTGCAGACTGGGAGAGGAGGAAAAGAGACACTGGGCCTGGCTTGGGCTTTGAAACTCAAAGTCAATGAAACACTTTCTCCAAGAAGGCTACAGCTACTTCAACAAGGCCATACCTCATAAACTTTCTAAATCCTTTCAAATAGTGCCACTCCTCCGGGGACTAAGTATTCAAATATATGAGCCTTGAAAGCAATTTTTATTAAAACCCCCACACCCGCCAAGTTGCTTTTGGTCATGGTCTTCATCACAGCGATAGAAACCCTAACTGAGATATACAGTTGTTCTACGTCCAGTCCTGGCAGCGAAACCCGCTCGTGCTGAGTTGTAGAGGGATGTGATGATAGATACTCTGTGCTTCGTTCTCTTTAAAAATATTACATGTGTCTTCATGCACTGGAACATCGCTGTCATAGCTCCACTGAGGCTGTTCTCTACTTCACACCGTCCATATCATTGCTATCCAACCGCATCTTTTCTCTACAGGCAATACCCGTTGAGTAGTCTTTGCTCAAATACAACTGGCATTAATTTTCCTATTGTGTCCTTTTGCTATTATTTTCTTCTAATAGTTTTTAGTATACAATACAATGCTGCCTTTAGAATGAGAAAATAAGGTCTTATTTTGGTTCTGACACTTTCCAACTTCATAACTTTGACTAAAACTAATCTACTTTATCCTGTGATTGATTTAGCTATAAAAGTTATTGATAACCATCCAATGGCTTGTGTTCATGAATTCAAAAATATATGTATGCTGAGCATGTACTGTGGGATGGGTCTTATTCCGCATACCAGGTACAATCGATCATCCAATGAGTATAGAATATGTGTATGGGAAGCCTTGAATGTTATGGGTACCAATGTGATTTGTGATGATCAGTTATGAGCAGAACAGACTTGTTAGCATAACCTCTTCATCATAACATATTTCTCTACCTCATACATTTATTTATCATGCTAACAAGCTGGCCACCAGCAACATGTGTCATTTTCTTGTCTTCTCAGTGGCAACGATGTGCCTTGCTGCCCCGCCCACGTGCTTTCTCCATGCAAGGTTTCCCGGCTAACGACACAATTGACTAAGGATTCTACAGAACTAATTGGCTCTGAGAAAGATCCAGCTTCTGACCTTGACTTCATTAATGTCACATGGTGACTGGTCAGGAACAGTCCACTCAGCTGATCTATTTCCAGGCACACGCTTATCTGTTTCCCAGAACCTCCCCACCCCTCAGGAGAATGATTGGGAAATCACAGTCCAGCTTAATGTGCTTCTATTTAGGGATCTACTGTCTGGCAGAAAATATCTTTATCATTTATTTAATACACAAATGGTTCTTTTTTTTCTTGTCTGATTCCCCCAAAGCTTGGCAAACTAAATGCAATCCATTAATCACTTCAGTGAGGTGCAGCCATCCAGTCTGTGAAAACGGCAGCGTGCTTACCTAGGCATGTGGCATAACTCAATAAAAACTTGGACGCGAAATCCTTTTAAGGGTATTGATTGTGATCGGTCTTTGTTATAGAGAGAGATGATGGAACAGAAACAAAAAGAGGGCATTTCCCACGAAGACAGCAAACTGTGAAGAGAGGGATCGGCTTTGAAAGGGGAAACAGGAGGAGAGCTGCTTGGGGTTCTCTCCCCAGTGCTAATACAGCCCAGATCTTAGCACCAGGATTCACCGCTACCTCATTTTTAGCGGTTGCAACAGACCCTGCCATCTCTAGTAAACTGATTTTTCTCACTTCTAGCTCTGTGCTCTGAAGACTGGGTATCCCTGACCTGTATTTCCCTTTGCTATGTGAACCTACCACTCTCTCGGCATCTTTTACCGACTCCATCATGTGCATTATCAATTCAGTTTATGATGAGATTATTTCCAGAGCTTTTTTGATCAGACCTTCAGGTCATAATGATTGCACATATGTTTCCTTTTAAAATTACCCTAACATACTTTTTGCCTTACTATCATACCTTTTATGATAAATCCATTACTTTTTTCTAACACTTGTAGAATTATTTTTATTTTGTTCTTGATGAATAAAATACAGTGCAGAAGCAACTTTATAAGCCCAATTCCACTTATCTCTCAGTTTCTTTCTTCCCTTGGAATCCACTTTATATTTGTCTATGGTCTGCACAATGGACATTGAAATGGAGATTTCCATAGATTTCTGTTTTCACTTGATCATTCTCCTGCATACAGCTATCCAGTTTGACTACGACCATTTGTTCAATATGCTGCCTTTTTCTAAATTTTGTAGTTTCTGATTTTTTTTTGTAAAAAAATTTGTGACGATAGATGTGTAGGCTTTTATATGTTTCACAATTTCACTAATTTGATTGTGATTTTTCTTATGCTGATAGCATGTTGCTTTTATTACTATACTTCTGTAATATAATTTGAAACCTGAGACAATAATACCTTTATTGTAAGCTGAATAAACTCTTTCCTCCTCAACCTGCTTTTTGGTCATGGTGTTTCATTGCAGCAATAAAAATCCTAACTAAGAGAGGATGTATTGGGATTGTATCTGGACTAGCTTTGAATATACAGTAGAACCTCCCTTGGCATTTGAGAGAAGAAAAGTTACCAGTTAGTTTCTTGTGCTCTTTTATGTAGCTACATAGAACATTCTCTTATGGCTTTGAAACACGGTGAATTCTTTTTTCAAATTTGGAATATTATAATATATTTAATTGCAGTATTTCTCCCTTTCCTGTCCTTTCTCCAAACATCCCATATTCCTATTCTCTCTACTTTTCCTTCAAATTTATGGCTTTGAATTTTTATCTGCTCATGGTACGTTGAAAAAAAATTTCATCAAAATAAAACCATAAAAAATCATTCTGTTACTTTAGCCAGTTGTTTTTTTTTCACTAAAAAAGACACACACACACACACACACACACACACACACACAAATTCGATCTAGAATTACCAACACCAAGTGAATAATCACACAACATACTTAGGGAAACTCTGGTTCAAACTAAAGTGTTTACTGAGGGTTGTTGACACAGGGACACTAAGAGTTATCAGTTCCAACTTGTTCTCACTATGGGCTCTTGTAAGCATCAACTCTTCCATCTGAAAGAATCATTCTGAAATCCACAGCAACCATGGTACTTTCTCACCTCCTCCAGTGTTTCTTTGCTATTAAAAGAAGAAAATAAGCTCAATAGTGTACTATTTCTTGGGAGAAAAATTAATTTTCTCTTTGTAGTTCTCAGGTTCTTATAAAGCTTATCTAGTTATGCATTTTTTACTCCTGTTCTATCCCTAAACAAGAATCTGGAGAGATAGGGATGAAAGGGCTAGAGGGACCCTGCTTCTGAAACAGGAGCTGGATTCTTAATGGAATGGAGTTTTGGAAGGAGGAGGGACACCTGCACACAGGTTGTTACTGGGGCTGAGAGTGCGTGAGAATGGGGAAGATTGTAATGGAGGGTAGGAAGGAGAGGGTGAATCACCTACCCGAGTACCTACTAGCGAGGGCCACTGGGAGTGGGGTCACAGGTTGAAAAGTGTTTGTAGGCATTGTGGGCTGATACAAAGAAATGGATTTGATAGAAGAGATGTGTTGGAGAGTTCATAGGGAGGGAGAAACCTGGATCCACTACAAGGTCCAGCAGAGTCTCTGGAGAATGGAAGTAGGATGGGAGGAGAGGCACTGTAGCAGGGCTTGCGACGTGACTACAGTTCTTATTTCTTTTGCCCTGCTTTCTCTTTTTCATTGGTTACTAGTAACCACGTAGCAGAATCAGTTTCAGACTGTCTTGAAATCTCCCCTGAAAAGAAAATTAATCCAATGCTTTTCAATTTATCTCTAGTCAGATTCTTAGGACAATGGTACATACTAACCATATTCTTTGTCAAAATATCACAAGAATGGTTTATAGTTCAGTGGGTAATACTGAAGCCTCTTGCTCTGGCCTTCATGTTCCACATTGCTCTCAGCAGCATCATCTTCCATGCTCCTAGTAGGACTGTCCACTAAACCCTGCTTAAAATGTTCAACTACTTTCCTAGACCGAATTCCCAATATCTCCCAAATTCCTCTGAAAAACATCATGGTTTGGCTTGTTATAGCAATAGCCCACTCTGTGGTACCAATTTCTGACTTATTTGCTTCTTTATTGCTCTGGTAAGACATCATGACCGTGGGAACTTATAAAGGAAAGCATTACATTTGGGGTTAACAGTTCCAGAGGGTTCGAGCTCGTGGTGGCAGAGCAGAGGCATGGCAGCAGGAACAGCTGAGAGCTCACGTCTTGATCCACAGTTGGAGGAGCAGACCAATTCTGAGAACGGCACAAATCTTTAGGTTCACCTTCACCAATAAGTTCACACCTTCTAATCCTTCCCAAAGTATTCACACTAGTTCACACTTCCACCAATGGTAAATAAGAATTTTTCTTTTCCCACATCCACGTCAATATTTATTGTTATTTGTATTCTTTGTGATAACCTTTCTGATTTAGGTGATTTGAAATCAGAAAGTGCTTCCATTGGTATTTCCCAGGTGACTAGAGATGGTGAACACCACTTAAAATTTTTTCCTATTTGTATTTCTTTACTGTGACTCCATTTAGTTCTGTTTAATTTTTTGTGTATCTTTAGTTTAGTTTTCATATTCTTTCCTTTCTTTCTAGTTCTTTGTGTATTCTAGATGTTAATACTCTATCAGATATGTACTTGGCAGCGATTTTTTTTTTTATTCTGTGGGTCGCTTCCTCATTTCGTTGGCACTTTCTTTTGTTGCACAGAAGCTTTCTGGCTTATTGACATCCCATTTTTGATCCTTGGACTTAGCATTAGTACTAGAATCCTGTTTAACCTACTTTTCCATGAAATAAATGATAGAAAACTAGGTGTAACTAAAAAGTCAAATTTTGATAGAAAAAAATATGCCTTTGCTGATATTAATAATAAAATGTCAAATTTGATGTGAGGAAAATTGAGGTATAAATGACATCCATATGATATGGATACAACAAAGTTGTCAGAAACGAAATAAAATATGAAAATTATTTTTGAATATTGATTCAATATCAATTATCAGACCTATTTTCTTTGTCATTATTTCAATTAAATGAAATGAACATTTGACTAATAATTCACATTAATTTTATTAACTTCTAACTTTGTGATCTTCAAAAAACATATGCCACACTTAACTTTATAGCATTTAAAAATGATTTTTAGTTTCCCTATGGATATGTATGAAGGCAATGAATGAAAGCAATTTTACTTGGAAAAAGTTTTCTATATTTAGTGGCTTATTTGTAGCTGCATTCATCTCTTTGCATGGCAGTCCATATGCTAGCATTTCAAGTGAAAATATAATCCTAAAGCGATGAGAGGTTAGCACAGCCTGTAGTCTCAGCACGAGGCTGGTGGCACACAGGGGAATCACAGCCTTGAGGGGAAGTTGAGCTACACAGTGAAAACTTGTCTCAAACAACAAAACAATAGCAACAAAACTCAATACAATAATTTATTGTTTATGATATATTTCCTTCATTTCATACAGGAAAAGGCTGACAAGAGGCGATGTTTGCTTGATCTCAAGTGACTAGGCTAAGAATGGAAAAGTCTTGCCTTGATCATAGCACTTCAGGTGGACATGATTTAGTTTTTATGATTGTTCCTCCCTCAGTGCCCCTCACTAAAAGTAAATGATTTAACTCTGAGTCATAAATCATGAACAAAGATGCCAGACTTTTCCTTGCATTCAATAGCTTCCAAATTAGCAGATTAACAGGAATGAGAGAACATTATTTTTATTCTAGTAAGTGTGTGCATATCCAAACATGCCTGGATCTGAGTTACCTTACTAAAAGTCATCATTTCCGGCATCATCCATTTTCATACACTTTCTTAACAGCTGATAATGTTTCATTGTGTAAATATACTGTATTTTCCTTATCTAGTTATCAGCCAGTGGATATCTAGGCCATTTCCACTTACAATATTGTGGTCAATACCATCTTGATTCCTTCAAATCCAATGTTCAAAGCATATTGTGTTTTCAGTAATAAGGTCTTTTTTTAAAATTTTTTTTCTTTTTTTATGGTTTATTTAATTTTATCTTATGTGTATTGGTGTGAAGGTGTCAGATCCCCTGCAACTGGATCTTCAGACAGCTGTGAGCTGCCATGTGGGTGCTGGGAATTGAACCCCGGTCCTCTGGAAGAGCAGTCAGTACTCTTAACCACTGAGCCATCTCTCCAGCTTCCAGTAATAAGATCTTTATCTTCAAAGACTTGGGGTGCAACTTAGGGTGATGGCAATAGCCATGATTGTTTGGAGGCTCTCTTTCACCCATTAGATCAATAACTTTAAGGGGGGGATAATAGAAAATTTCAAAAAGTTAAAAAATAATTTATAGAACTCCTTAATTTATACAACAAATGTGGGGTGAAGATTCTTTAAGCATTCCACTATTTTGGAATCTTTATTTACAAAAGTGAATATAATATACAATGTGTTGATATCATGTATACTATATTCTATGGTGGGGAGGATGAATATAGTAGATTTCCAAACTCTATGAAATCGAGGAAGTAGATAATCATTGAGGAAATGCAGAGAAGGAGAAAAAGAGTGGGAACATTCTAGGAGAATTTTGTGGCATTAGATAAAATAGATAGAAATTACTTCAGAAAGAAGATAAGATTTATCCAAGGTTTAAATTCCATTATAGCCAAGATAGAAACAATGGGTTTAACACTATTGAGAATATTGATGCCTTTCAGTAAGGGGTTTTAGTCAGCACATGGATGGCAACATTTTTATTCAATTTAAGGAGAAGGAGGATTTCATTGGGTCAAGAAAGAACAGGTATTAAGCAGTATGTGCATCTCACTGAATGCCATTAGAACACGGAAACAAAGCATGGAGTGTAAAAAGTCTGAGAAGACAGTAGGCAGTGTGCTCTCTGGCACACAGCTGTGAACTCACGGCCCATCAGGAGAATTACAACTTGAAGACCAGACTAGGTTGTTTTAAGAAAAAAAATGATTTATGAAATTTTTGAAAGCTAATAGTAGCAGACAGATGAAGTATAGAATGGGTTTTCTGGTAGTTACTTTTTCCCTCCATCACTGTTTTCTAGCTGGGGCGCAATATAATAACAAGCTTGGAAATGACTTTCATCCTCGAGAGAAGTGGTCTAAAATTTCTATTCTAGTCCTGACTTTAGGCATGGAGACATGCCCTCCTCACTCTAGGAAATCATGAGACACAATCTTACCTTCTGTTTGTTTGTTTTGGGTTTATTTTTTGTCCTTATATACATCAGTTTCCAAGCAGTTCTCTGGAGCAGGAACAACAACAGTTCCCCTTGGAATAAAAACTGTGAGGGAAGAAAACCCACTCTCAGCTCAGAGCAGCTGTGGCCTAGCAGAGCACGTCCCCATTGAAGAGTTATCCTTAACTCACGGGGAGCCACCATTTCTATTTATCTGTTGTTAGCCACGACTGCTGAGGATTAGAGGAGTCAAACCCCAACCTACAGTGTAGTTTCTTTCACTCAGTATCCGTGCACATACTCATCTCATTCCAAAGCACACCCACAGACACCCATAGAATGTTTGACCACATTGCTAGGCAGCCCGTAGCCCCATTAAGATGTCATAAATTTTGTTTTCCCAGAGAACCTTTAAAATTTTGGAAAAAATGAGTACTTCCCAGAACCTGTCAAGAAGTGAATTATTTTTCCTTTCTAAATTATATGTATGTAAGGAGGGCCAAATGATTAATTTAGCATGAAATTTGTGGCAGCGTTAGATAGTTGACAAACTCAAGACAAATGAAGATTAACTTCCTAAGCAATTAATTTTCTTTCTGCATGTAGACTGTATTTAAATTATAAGTATGAACAGCATTTGGAAAAGAGAGTGGAGATAGTCCATAGCAAAGTCTGAGACATCACATCTAGTTTATTTAGCATGGATATACAATGCTATCAAAGGACTATGCAAATATTTGCAAAGAAGTAATATTGTGAGCCTAGAGAGTGATGTATAAAATCATGTCGGTATGTGCTCAAAAGGTGGTCATGTTCTTTGACAATGATGTTGAACTTGTTTTAACAGCAACCTCACTTGCAGTGGCAGAGACAAACAATAGAACTCATCAAAGCAGGGTAAATTATGCCTCTCAACAGTCCTAAACACAGAAAAGGTGTGTGTCTCATTCCTGATCCATGCCACTATGAGTAAACAAAGGCTCGGGTCCTCACAGTCACCAAGTGGAGTTACCAAAGTTACCAACGTAGAGACACCACTTTGTCACAGCTAAACAAGCTCTTTGTGAGCAGCAGGGAAGATGAGCTGTGTGCGACTTTCCAGCAAGGCCAACAGAAAGAAGCATTTATGAGGCGTGTCAGGTTATTACAGAACCAGTTTCATGTCACATCTGCAAACACATCTCTGCTGCTTCCGTACGCCTGAAAGTAGAGGACCGTCAGAATGCCAGTGCCCACATGTATGGCATACTGTTACTCTCTTCCATAAAAGACTGGTAAGGACAGGTGAAGTGACTGACATATAGACAGAGATACGTTTAGGTCATTCAATGAAGAGGATCCACAGGGGAAAATGACAAGCCCCTAAAATTGTAAATATTGACGAATGTGCATCTTCTGGGAAATCATATAACACCTAGAGTCTGTTGTTGGGTTAATAACAGAGCTCACCATCAGATGAAAGGCCCCATTTTGTAGCTGTCTTATATAGCAGCTACCAGCCGAGTTCCTGCTCTGTTGAGTGACACACCCCTTCTCAGAGCTCAAACAAAACACGTCACAAGTGTGTCTTTCTTACTGTCTGCCCACTTGAGCTCCCTGCTCCTGCTTCACCACCTGCCCCACCCCTCCCTGCAACTTTTACTTTTTTCCTTAATTTTTAAAAACACTTTTCCTGGTACCTGGGACTCTTATGACTCAGATTGTATGCTGTTGCCCCCCCCCATTTTATTCTGGCGTTTTCCATAAAACTTGGCTTTATAAAGGAACTGTGTCCCATTACGTTATATCTCTTTCAGAAAGCAACAGACACCACGTCTGTCTCTCACGGGTAATCCAGACACCAAACAAGTCAACGTAAAACCCTACAGCTGTAAGTGCTTGCTTGCATCAATGAGACTCTCAGTAATATGATTTCATTAAATGTTTTCTGGTTCCTGTAGCAATTGCGTTAGATGAAATTGTGTCTTACAATCATCAGATGCTCAGCTTCTTGGTGACAGACCTTTTCATCGCCTTACTGCTGTTCTTGTGCTTATTAAGTCTCTTATCATCTGCTAAGTGAAACAATATCACGTACCACCATTTTAACACCTCCAGTTTCATGGTATATAATTTGCAGGTTATGTCCATCCCTGTAAAGTGCATCATTTGGCAATACACTACATTGTGCAGTCACAAGCACTAATTAATTCTAGATGTTGTCATTTTCAAAAGCCCCAAAGATGCCCCATCAGCCTCAGCTCTATTTATATAATATATTTTTTAATCACACTCATTTACTCCATCGCCTTCCAACTTCCCAGCTGGTGTTCTCCACCTATCTTTAGTTTCCTTCTCTTTTTTTTTTTCATGAAACTGTTATCAACCTTCTAACTCTGATTGGTGCTGTGCCTATATGTGCATGCTGTGGGACCATAAAGACAGTTATTCCTCCTTCTATGCAGTCATCAATGGCCCAAGGTCCTTCAGCAGGGGTGGACCCACAGGAGATCCCCTCCCTTCCATACTGCAATCTTGACTGCCTTGATCTTGTGCAGTTCTTGGGCAGATAAACACAGCGGCTGCCAATTGTTGTGTGCTGATACCACAGCTCTCATCCCTGGCTCCCAGCTTGCATATCTCCTCCATTTCTTTTCTTGATGTTTCCTGAGCCTTGGATGGGGGAAGGTTGACATCTATTCCAAGTTCAATACTACAGTTGTGATCTTTGCATTAACCACAGCCCATTGCAAAAAGAAGTTTTTCTGATCAAAGTTGCTTTTGGTCATGGTGTCTCATCACAGCATTAGTAACCCCAACTAAGGCGGTTAATGATATGACTTTTGTCTTTAAGTTCATTTATGTGATTTATTACATGTATTAACTTGTATATATTGAACCATCCCTCCATTTCTGGAATGAAACCAACTGGGCCATGGTGGATAATCTTTTTGATGTATGTTTGTGTTTAGTTTGAAAGTCTTTTAATGAGAATTTAAAAACCCAAGTTCGTTCTATATATTGTCCTGTACTTTTCTTTTTGTGTTGTTTCTGTCCCTGGTTAAGGTGCTAGAGTGATACTAGCTTCATAGAAGGAGTTTGGGAGCAGTGTTCCTTCTGTTTCTTTTGTTTTTATTATTAGTTTAAGAAGGATTGGCTGTAGATTTTCTTCAAAAAATCAGGTGGAATGCTCTTGAGACTCCACTGGACCTGTACTTTTTTTTTTTTATGTTCTTGGAAGGTGTTTTATTACTATTTCAATTTTCTTTGTTGGGTTGTTAATTTTTCTTTCTTTCTTTTTGGTGATTTGGGTAAATCTAGAAATTTGTCACATTTTTAAAGCTTTCCAATGTATCAGAGTACAGGTTTTTAAAGATACTCCCTTATAATATTCTGAACGTCTTTGCTGTCTGTAGTAATATTACCTTGTTCATTTCTTCTGTTATTTTAGGTCCTCTCTTTCTTTTGGTTAGTTAGGCCAAGGGTCTGTCGCTCTTGTTAATCTTCTCAAAGATTCAGTTCTTAGATTCATTGATTCTTGTTATTGTTTTATTTCTATTCATTAATTTTGCCGTAGATTTTTATTATATTTTGCCATCTGGGTTGGGTTTGGTTTGTTCTTGTTTTCCCATGTTTTAAAAATGGTATAATTAAGTGATTTACTTGTATTCTTTCTGATTTTTTTTAAAACGTAGGCCCTTAAAGCTGTAAATTTACCTCATTGAACTGCTTTTAATGTGTCCCAGAGATTTTGTAGTGTTTTAATTTTTATTCAGTTCCAGGAAATTTTTATTTCTTTTTTAATTTATTCTTTGACTCATGCATCACTTAGTAATGGCTGTTATATCTCCATGAATTTGTGTACTTACTAAAGATTTGTTTGTCTTCTATGTGAAGTTTTGTTGGATTACAGTTAGATAGAATATCTGAAGTTATTTCAGTCTTTCTGATTTTGTTGAGATGTTTTTCTTTTGTTGTTCCAAGATGTGGTCTAATTTAGAGAAATTTCCATGTGTACTCGTTAGTGTTTGGGTGGAATACTCTGGAGCCATCATTTAACTCCTTTTCATGTATGATGTCATCTAATTCTGATGTTTCACTTCTACTATTTTGTCTAAACAACTCAGTTATTGGATGAAATTGGGGTACTGAAATCACTTCCTATGAGTTGGTTGATATTAATTTGTGTTTTTAGTCCAGTAGCATACTTTTTATGATACTGGGTGAACCGGAATTTACTGCCTATCATTTAGTACATCACCATCTTGTTGGCTGATTGGCACTTTGATTAGAGTGAAGCATCCTTCATTATCTTGTCCAGTTAGTTCTGAAGTCCATTTTTCAGGCTTTATGAGAGTAACACCTGCATACTTTCCAGTCTTGTCTGATTGGAGTCCTTTGTCCATCCTTGCACTCAAAGGTGATGCCTCTCTCTGAAGCTGTTTCTCTTGTAGACAACAGAGAGAAGGCTTTGGTTTTGTAATCCATTCAGTCAGCCTGTGTCTTTTGATTGGCTAATTGGGGCAATTAATAGTTAGAGTTATTGAAAGGTAAGTGGTGATTGCAGTCCTTGTGTTGTTGATTGTTTTGGTGGTGTTGTTTATGATCTCAGTTGTACTTTATAGCTCAGTCATTATAGCTGCCTTAGTTGTCTTTCTCCAGTTTCTTGGCTATTAGGAATAATCCTCTCTTTATCCTACCTAATTTGTTTATTGATTTACCTGTTTGTTTATAAATGTGTGCCTGTTGGGCACAAATTCTTTTTAGACTTTTATATCATGGAAAGTTTTTCTTTATCCTTTAACTATGGTAGACTGTTTTATTGCATACGTGTTGGCTTTCATGGTCTCTTAGGACTTGGAATTGATCACTCTGGTATCTCCTAGGTTTCATAGTTTCCATTGAGAAATAAGCTGTTATTCTGATGGGTTTTTCTTTATATGTGACTCAAGTGTTTTTTTCTCTTGCTGCTTCTAAAATTCTTTTGAAAAAGTTTATGCTTATTATTTATTTACTTTCTTATCTTTTTTTTCATTGTCAGTTTCTTTATTATCGATTTCATAAGCTTAGCCCTCAGAAAAGGAAGTTGTGCTGGCTCACCCCCCCCCAGTCTACCACTACTTATCATCTGCCCTGAAGCCAGTTCTCTTCTCACCTATTTTGTAGCTTGCATGAGGTAACTAATTCCACTCCTTCTTTGTAATATCAGTGCATATCATTTGAATACATCCCAACCACAGTTTCCCATTCCTCTTGTCCCAGTCTTTCCTTCCCATCTGCTTCCCTGCTTCCAGCCTCCACTCCTTCTCAATCTCTACTCAGAAATGAGCAGGCTTCACATGGATTTCGACAAAGCATAGCATATCAAGTTGTACCAAAGACTAAGCACCTTGCTCTGTATTAAGGCTGGGCAAGGCAACTCAGCATGAGGATTAGGGTCCCAGAGCCGGTCGAAAAGTCAGACACAGTCCCTGTTCCCACTACTAGGAGTCCCACAAGAAGACTAAGCTACACAACTGTCACATATATGCAGGGGGCCTATATTAGTCCTGTGCAGGCTCCCTGGTTGTTGGGTCAGTCTCTATGAGCTCCCATGAGCCCAGTTTAGTTGATTCTGTGGGTTCTTTTGTGGTATCCTTGACCCCTCTGGCTCTTCCAATCCTTTCTCCCTCTCTTCAGCAGGATTCCTCTACATACTTAGTGCTTTAACTATGCCGTTTCATGGGGGATTTCTCTTCTGATCTTGTCAATTAGGTGATCTGTAGACTTCTTATATCTGTATAGGTATGTCTTTTCTTAGTTTGGGGGAAGTTTTCCTTTTTTAATGATATTGTTGAAGATCTGATCTATGCCATTGTTCTGGGATTATTCTCTTAAACATATACCCATAATTAAAAGATTTAATCTTTTCATAGTGTCTTATATTTTTTGCATATTCATTTCTCCTGTTTTTTTTTTTTCACTGGAGAGACTTGAGCATCTTGGAGTCTTGATACTATATCTTCATCTTGATTCATTCTACATATTCATACATTCATCAGTTCATCAGCTGAGATATTAGGTTTTTAAATTCCATTTTCATTTCAACTTGAGTTCTCTTCAATGCTTCTATCTCTTTATTAAATTTCAGTTTTAATCCTACATTATCTTGGCCATTTCTATCAGCCCATGTTTTTGTTTTCTTGGGCATCACTTAGGCATTTATTCTTTTTAAATTAAAGTATTTTTATGTTCACTGATCTGTTTCTTTGTGTCTTCTTTATTATGTTTTTTCCAGTCTGGGGGTTCATTTATGAAATCCCATGGTGAAAATTTCTATAGAGCAGGAGGATATGAGAGTGGATGATACTGGCTTGACCTTTCATATTTGCATTTTCACGAAGAGATCTGGGCATATGGACTTCTTTTGTTAGTTCAGTGTATGATGTGGACAGAGCAATGGGCAGAACACAGGCTCTGTGGGCTGGGTTGGGCCTAGAACTTGGGATTTGGCTTAGGTGGATTGAAGACAGAACACAAAGCACTGGATTGGTATGCAGAATATGTGGTCGATGCTTGGAGATTGGGGGTAGATCTTGGGGTTGGAGAGTGTGTTTAAGGTACAACCAGGTGGACCCATCTAGTTATACTCTGGCACAGGATGTGTGCAGTCTTGCTGAGTAGAGAGACTTGACAACAGTGTGTGAAGGGCCTGTAGACTGGAGGCCGGTGTTGTCTGTCCTGGCCAGAGCCTGAAGGTTGGGGGCTGTGCAGGCAAGGGTGGCCAGACTAAGCTGGGATTCAGCTGTAGGTCTTGAGCTCAATCAAAAGGGCTCATGGAGGGGAGGTTTAGGCTGACTCATCCAGATAGACCCCAATAAAGCATCCACAATGGAATTTCGCTCAGCTGTGAAGAGGAATGAAACCCAAAACTTTTCAGGATAGTGGGTAGAATTGGAAACTATTAAGCTAAGTGTGGTAACATAAACGCAGCGAGACAAACAACACATGTTCTCTCTCATATCAATTTGAGTGTTAGAATGGTTATTAATCTGGAGTATTTATAGGCATCAACAAATTAGAAAGAAACCACAAAAAGGAACAAAAAGAGGTCTTAAGAGGTTAAAGAATAATAGACTACTAGTGGTGAAAGGTTTTAGTGTGGATTGAAAGAGGAAGATGAGGAAAAGGAAGGAACTGGGGTGCGTGAACCAAAGCCAATGACACGAAAAACCTGAAAACCAATTATTTTGTAAAGTAACTTTAAGAAAAAGGTGTTTGAACACAAGTACCTTTCATGCATGGGTACTGCTTTCTCTAAGACATAGGTCATAAAATAAAAGTCTCAATGACAGGACACCTCCCTATGGGTTATTGGCTAGGGAGGCTCCAGGAGCCCCCCAAACAGCAGAGCTTCTCGCTCTTGGTCTTGGTTGCCCACTAGAAATAAATAGTAAGACTCAATTGCTGAAGACACAGCCTGCTATTGCTGTAAGGCATAAACAAATCAGAGTGGATCTGATCTGAAAACCTCGTCTCAGATGGTTGTACTATACATGACACTGAGTGAGAAAAGCCATCAGTGCTATTATTACCTGATTGTGGATCAACACTGCAGCACTGACTTGTCGGGCACAATGTACCCACTGGTGCAATAGTGGAACCAAATGTATTCTAGTTGGATTTGAGGCCTGCACCACAAGAGGGAACCCATGCCCAATCTAGTGAATTCGATAAAAATCCATGGCTCAGGGTATCTTAGGCCCTAGGAAGTGAGTCTGTTATGTTAAACTGACATGCTGCCAAGCTTCATTCTAAACATTTATGTTTGTATTCACAGATTAGGGATACTCTCAACTTTTTTTCTCAGAGAAACCTCTTTGTGCAGTGGGCAGCTATTAATACAATGATTCATAATTGGCCACAGTGTTGAGGAAAAAATGCCTGTGAATTTTCAGTTCTAAATGGGACATCTGTAACAACCCTGGCATCAGGCTCAAGGAACAATTCAAAAGAAGGAAAGAAAGATGGTGTGATGGCTAATCTTGTTTTTTTTTTTTTTTTTTTTTTAACTTGACTTCATATGTTATCAACTAAAACCCAAGCAGCTGGGTAAGCTTATGATGAATTTTCTTGATGGGATCATTTGAGATGAGAAGACCCACTTTAAATCTGTCACCTTCATGTGAAAACCTATATAAAAGGACATTGAAGAAGGAAACTTTTGCCTGCTTGTCCTCACTTTTGCTGGAAAATTCATCTATCCTGTCTCTGAGGCATGCCTTTGCTAGTGTTAAAACTTGCTTCTTTGGGATTCCAATTTAGACCAAAGATTAACAACTCTCTAGAACTTCCTTGGGACTCCAGCATCAGGTGGGAGCTGCTAAGATATCCAGTCTTGTGGAATGAACAATTACCAGGTCATTGTCATTGGCTTTTCTTCCAGGAGACATCCATTGTTGGATTTTTTTCAGACTACAGCCTGTACCCCACCTCAAGAACTCTTATTTTAATATATATGGAATATGGTGGTTTGAATGGGAATGACCCCCATAGGTTTATATATTTGAATACTTTGTTCCCAGTTGACTGAGAAGGATTAGGAGGTGTAGCCTTGTTAGAGGAGCTGTATCACTGCGGGCATATTGTGAGGTGAGGTTAAACATACTTAAGCTATTCCCAGTCTCACTCTCCTTCTGCCTCATGATCGTGTCTCAAGATGTGAGTTTTCAGCTATCATTCCAGAGCCCTGCCTGCCTGCCTGCTGCCATGAGGCTCAAATAAATGCTTTCTGTTATAAGGTCCCCTGGTCATAATGTCTTATCACAGCAGTAGAAAGTAACTAAGACAGAATGCAAGCACAGAGTTTGAAGAAGAGAGATGTGAAACTCGGTCCTCTAGAAATGACATGGCCTCTAGAACTCACTGTAGCCATGGGCACCTACACAAGACCTGTACAAGATCAAGTCATCAAGACGAGTCACTATTCTAGCATACAGCACTGAGTGCACTCAGTGAGGAGTGAGAGGGACATGGGGATGAGGAGGGGACATGTTTCAGGGACTTGTCTGGAGGAGTTGGAAGGGGAAGTTTGGAGTGAATTAGATCAAGATTACCAAAGAATAAATAAAAAATACTTAAAAATTGTAAAGAGAATATGCCACTTTACATTCTGATAAACAATATATGAATATCTCTGTCAACATTGAATTCATCCTTTTAGACCCATCCTAATGGCAACACTTCATTCATATTTGTATCTAGTTTTCAACAACTTGAAAAGCACTGATAAACATGATATGAAATGGGAATGGATTGATGATTAAGATAACTGACATTCATAAACAAGTATCTAATTAAATTTTTTGTTTGAAATTACTTAGGAAAGTCATTTTGTCTTCTATTTCTGTTATCTATCAGTATCTTTCTTGTAAATGTCAGAATTAAATATTTTATTAATTCTCACAGACTTTTTGTGCATCATGGATTACACAGAGTCACATATATTGACTCTTAATAAGAATTACTTTAATGTGCTTTGATTTCATCTGCATATTTTTCTCATTTTCCCCCTTTGTTTCTGATTTCAGGCGCAATTTTCTGCTTTCTCTCAAATCACAGGCTTTTCAGATAGGCATGAAAAGCAAAATCAGACAAAAAGCAGTATTCCTTTTCTTAGAACAGAGTGAAACATTAATGTGAGAACAGTCTGGAAACTCAAGAGTGGCTTCCTCCATAAATCCTCTTGCACAAATCAAATATGGAAATTCTCTACAAAGGAATATAAAGACAGACTCTCCAGTTTGTATAGCATCTATTAAATGGAATATACCATGTATTAGGTATATACTATTTCTAAGTATTCTAATGTTTATGAAGAGAGAATTTTCATTGAGTAATGAAATGAAACCCAGGGAACTTAGTTAACACTTCTAAAGTCACACACCTTGGGCTGGAGACATGGTCAGTGGTTGAGGGTACTTGTTACTACCCCAGAGCACCTGAATTTGGTTCTCAGTACTTCACACTGTGGCTCACAACACCTTAACTCCATAACCCCAGCTAGAGGGGATCCAATGCCTTCTTCTGGACTCCTTAGGCACAGACATAGTGACACACACATGAGAAAGAGAGAGAGAGAGAGAGAGAGAGAGAGAGAGAGAGAGAGAGAGAGAGAGAGAATGATGCACAATAATAAAAATAAAAAATATATCTATAAAGTCACACATCTAAAAGTAACAGAGCAAAGATATATTTGAACATGCATTTGATTATGGAGAACATATTTTTACTTTCTTTGTCTTAACATTCATATCTCTCAAATATATTCAGCCACTGTTCTGAGGAACATTTCATTGTCCAGGCTTTGGAGTTGTGAAGAAGGCAGCTCACGACAAGTGTCTCATGTACTTGTAATTGTGTTGTTGTTGTTTTTATGTATCTTGCTGACCAAACTTTCCCTAGTGCCTGGAACGCAGCCCTCACTATCCATATCCACCTCTCGATGTCTGAAATAGTTCCCTCCTTTGAACTGAGGTTTCCGTCCAGATAGACAAAGACAGCACTGCTTGGAGGAGTGCATGGGCTAAGGTGAAGAGGAAGGCCCCCAAAACGCTGGATAGACAGCACAGAGGAAGACTCTGGAACCCCGGGTGTGACAATAACACGAACATCTAGGACTGCCCAGGATAGGGACAACTGGAGAACCACCATAAATGGGCTGTCCATGCATGCCTAAGCATTGTCAGGGCATAAATGATGACGAATATTCATATAGTATTCAGTAATGGTCAGTTATATCCCCTCCATGCTTTTTAACCCATTATACGATGCAAATATGTATAGAAATGCTATAATTTTAAAATACTTTGTGGTAACAAGCTCATGATATTACAGCAGAGAACATTTCCTGTTCAGGACAGACATTGGGAGGAGCATTGAGATCTTTCCAGAATGTTGAAATGCTTGGAAAGATAAAACAGAGTTCAAAGTGTGCAAAAAAACTATCGAAGACTTACGGGTGCACTTAAAGCTCAATATGTATTTTATAGCCCAGAAAATTGTATAGTGGGCTTTTAAATGTATTGTCAGAAAATAGAACATCAAAGAGAATGAGAATATATTTATGTATTTTACAATATTTCCAAAGGCAACTGAGGCCAATGCAGACTATCACCTGTACAGGACAGAGAACATTTACATTATTTTGGTGACTCAACACCAGAGCTCAGTGTTAGATGTCTTGAGCCTGGATTAAACAAATGTGACTGGTTCTATCCATTTGCCTGCAAATTTCATGATGTCCTTGTTTTTTTTCCCCCACCGAGTAATATGCCATTGCGTAGATATACCCTATTTTTTTTTAATCCATTCTTTGGTTGAAGGGCATCTAGGTTGTTTCCAGGTTCTGGCTATTATGAGTAATGCTGCTATGAACATAGTTGAACAAGTATCCTTGTAGTATGGTTGAACACCATTTGTGTATATACCCAAGAGTGGTGTCACTTGGTCTTGAGAGAGATTGTTTCCCAATTTTTCTGAAAAGCCTCCATACTGATTTCCAAAGTGGCTGTACAATTTTGTACTCCCACCAGCAGTGGCAGAGTGTTCCCCTTACTCCACATCCTGTTCAACATAGACCATTATTAGCATTTTTTAATTTTGGCCATTGTGATAGGTGTAAGATGGTATCTCAGAATTGTTTTGATTTGCATTTCTCTGATAGTTAAGGATGCTGTATACTTCTTTAAGTGTATCTCAGTCATTCAAGATTCTTCTCATAAGAATTTTCTGTTTAAATCTGTACTAGAAAAAAAAAATCCTTTGTGAGGTAACGCAGACCCAGAAAGACAAATACAGTATGTACTCACTCATGAGTGGATATTAAATATTCACTTATATAGCAAAGCAAAAGGACCATTCTATAGTCCTCAGCCCCAGAGAAGCTAGGTAAAAATGAGGACACTAAAAGAGGGTCTTTCTCTTTTCTGAGAAGAGAAAATAAATGAGATGTCTTGGGTAAACTGGGGATGGAGGGAGTAGAGGAAAGGGGATAGGGGAGTAGAGGAAAGGGAATGGGGGAGTAGAGAGAATGGGATGGGGGATGGGAACATGAGGGATCAGGATGGTGGAATTGGGAATGGGACAGAAGGGGAGAGTAATAAAAGAGATATCTTGATAGAGGGGATATGGAGAAACCTGGTGCCAAGGAAACTCCCAGGAACCCACAAGGATGACCCAACTGACTCCTAGCAATTGTGGAGAGGGTGCTTGAACTGGTCTTCTCCTGTAATCAGATTGGTGACTACCCTAATTGTCATCATAGAGCCTTCATCCAGTACCTGTTGGAAGCAGATGTTGAGATCCCCAGCCAAGCACTGGGAAGAGCTCAGGGAATCCAGCTGAAGAGAGGGTGGAGGGATTATATTTTGATTATTTTGTGCAAGGGTGGGGGGGGAGGGTCAAGATCATGATGGGAAAACCCACAGAGACAGCTGACCTGAGCTTGTGGGAACTCACAGACTCTGAACCAACAGCTAGGGAGTCACACAGGACCAACCTAGGCACTCTGCATCTGGGTGACAGTTGTATAGCTTGGCTTTTTGTGGGGCCCCTAGTACCCATTCCTGGTGGATGAGCTGGCTCATTGAAACCTATTCCCTATGGTGGGATGCCTTTTCCAGCCTTGATGCAAGGGATAGGAACTTGGTTTTGCCTCAACTTGATTCCCAAGGGAGACCTTACCCCATCTGACTGGAGATGGAGGAGGAGTGGAAGGGGGTGGGGACGGTAGTTTAGGGGAGGGAATGGGAGGACAGGAGGGAGAGGAAACTGGTTGGTATATAAAATAAGATAAAGAAAATAAAATGAATGTGACTGTACTCGTAACTCAGTGTCTACTTGTGGAAGTAGTGACATGACTCAGAATCATTTTCACTCTGAGTAGTACTCCCAAGCCTGTAATTGACAGAGCTGTTTAGCCATAGAGACAGTAAGCCCTCCACAGTATTAAAATAAACGATGACCTCGCTACTCACACATCCCCACCAATGCATTAACTGACATTCCAGCAAAAGCAGAAGCATCTGTTCAAGATTCCTATCCACTAGGTTGTATTTGATTAATGCTCTTGAGGCAGGCCAGATATTTCCAGGCTTTTAGCTAACTCTGCCAGATCTATCTAAATACAATAACTTATCTAATTGTAGCAAGGTTTAGAGGACTTGTAAAAACTTTATTATTTAGACAACCCGAAAATTTTTATACTTGCTATGTAGGATTCATTAAACAATTGCATCATTTCTAGAATATTCCAAATCAAACCATACTGAAAATCCTTACCATATGCCATTTTCACAGGGCAAGGCTTTTAGTTAGCATCCAAAAAAAAAAAAAAAAAAAAGAAAAGAAAAAAGAAACAAACAAACCCCACATCTGTGTTTGTTTATCGCAATTATAAATATTTGAAGAGGGGGAAGAAGCCTCAAGTATAAGCGAAACTGCTCTCTCAGCACCCTGCTGCTGGAGATAAACTTTCTGGAACTCTGTAGTGTGAACACACACGAACAACAGAGAATGAGCAATTTTATAAAGATGTTGTTTGTTTTAAAAGTTAATGAGGAATGTTCTCTTCGGGAAGAAATTATATTTGGTTTTCACTGGGCAACTGATGTTCTAAAATCCACTCCAGTAGTCTGACTCTCTGCCATCACATTCTTAACTGGAGTCTGCAGAAACAAGTTTAGCAGATCTTTAAAAGTTGTGAAAATACAAGAAGGCAGCATATCTGAAAGAAGAGTCTTTCTTTGGGTTAATTTTATAAGTATGTCTTATACAGAATTGTTTGCTACTGGCTCATCAGGTTTTCTTTTTCTTTGCATTTTTATTACTTTCCCCTTGCAAATCGTTGTTTAACTATGATAAATGGTTAAATAACAGCAAAGCATAGATGAGATTGTGATAAAGCTTGCTTTGAAAGCTTATTAGCTAATCTATTATGATTTCATTTTAGCAAGTAATTGGGTGGGAGATGATGCAGGGGCTAAGGCTTCCTCTGCCATAAGTCAAGGTTTAAGTGGAGTGTGCGTGCATGTGTGCATTTGTGTGTGTGTGTGTGTGTGTGTGTGTGTGTGTAATGAAGCACACATAGGCTCGTTGGAAATTCTGATTGTGGAAATCAGAATTTGGATATATAGGTATATCAGACTCAGTCCAGATTAGAATTCTTACAATTGAAATAATAGAATCTAAGGTTTATTTTTTTAAATATGTTTAATCATGTTGATGGATACCATAGGCGTTTCTAACCTGAAAAGCAAAATCGAGTATACTTAACATGGGAAAAATGTTTGTTTTAATCGGGAGAGTCCAAAGCAAAGCTTTTTGCCTTTTGCTCTTGCAGGAGACCTTACTGAGTGTACAGTACCACCTGTGGAATTGCTGTACTGTAAGACTGTGCCTGGCGTTTTGCTTGGGTACGTTAAGGAGGTAACTCGGCTTCATTGCTCTGTTTTTGATGAAAAGGGTGCCTAAAATTTTCAGTATCTGTAAGAAGTCATGAAGAGTGTCATTGGCTAAGCTGTGTGTCTGCATTGTGCATATGCTTTTATTTGTCTGTTCTTTTGATCATGAAGAAAATGGTCGTGATGGGAATAGATACATGGAAAAACACACAGAGACATCTGGGACGTTAATGGATACATGGAAGAAAGTTTCTCTAAATTAATGCTTGAATCTAAGATAGTTTGCTGCTTGCATTGTTTATTTTCATGCAAAAAAATAATAAATTAAAACTTCCTTAAATATTCCCACATGGTTAGCATCAGAAGATGAACTTGAATTACAGTTCTTTCTCTCTTCAGCTTGCTGGCTTAGGGAAGCTAATTTTGTTTCTATGCCTCAGTTTCTACTGCTGTAAGGTGAAGAGGTCCTAAGAACTGATGTCTAACTTTCTCTGAAATTGAACACTTTGTGATTTCTCTTTTAGTGTGTGTTTTTGAGAATCCTGCTTTAGTTTCACACACAGCACATTTCAGCCAGAACCAAGTATCAATCACCGGCGAATCTATTCAACTCCATGTGAGTAACTACCGTGTTATCTGCAATTCCTTGGTGTCCCATGGGTAAGACGTGCTCAACCATCAGCCGGTCAATCCTAGATCAACGGAGCAGTTGCCACTTACGATGCAAGAGCTCAGTCTTAACTTCAAAACCAAAAATGTTTGATCATAAATTGTGCTATATCCATGACATAATATTTAAACTTTACTGAATTCTGAATTAATGGAAGATTAATATTTTGTCACATGTCAGGAAGAAGCTCTCTGTGTTAAAGGTCCTTAGGTGACCTATTGCACAGCCTCAGGGCTACAGGGTGCATTTCTTCAGAGTTCTACTTAGGACTGGGGTTCGTCTTTTTAAATGTAGAACAGCCATGTTTGCTAAACTTTTGCTATTTTACATTATTCAAATGGGTGTTAGACTAGAAGTCTGCCATCCCAACCCCTTTCTAAGTAATTATTTAAACTTTGTCAAGGCATGCAACACCGTGTGTTCTAGAAATCCTGCATACTAAATGAGCATGTGATACTGAAACTTTACAGAGGTTTGTCATGTTCCACAGTGGTAACCTTACACTTCCTTCTTTATAGAAGGAGCTAAAATGCTTCACCCTCCAACAATTTCCATAACTCCTTAAGGCAAAATCAATACAGATAAAGACCCGATAATATCTCATTACATTAGCAATGAGAATGGCCATGTGTCTGTTAGTACATATGTGGATGTTTCCAGGATAAGCGATTGTCACAAAAAGAAAATACAAGTAAAAAAAAAATCAGAACGCCTGAAAATCATTTAAAGAAAGCTGAGTCACTGTTGTTTCTACATTATTAAGAAATATAACTATCTTGGTATTTTTTTTTTAAAATTAAACCCAGAGCTTTCCATTTACATAAATAGAAAAAAGGATCTTTTTGCAATAAGTTTGTTCTGCAATGGAACATTTATTCTTCTGTATCGATGGTCCTAACTACCACCTGAACTTTGTGCTAATGATTTCAGCTATAGGCTCAGATTCATTTAATTCTCCATTTTCCAAATCATTAAAATTAGGTCCCTTTCCTGAAGGTTTTCCAACAAAGAGAAACCCAGTTCTCTTTAATTAAATCCAGTGGCCTGAAACACCAAAGAGATGTAAACTCAGGGGATTCCAACAGGAAAAGGCTGCTAGATCAAAGGGAATGCTTACGTGGTAACAAGATCCGAACAGGAGTTAGAATAATCCCTGGAGAAAAAGCAATTGAACAAACATAAGGTCCCGCAACCTTCCCTGCAAAATGAGACTGCACCATTTGCTACACACAGGCCTTGGAGAAAGACATGCTTCACCTTCCTGAGCTCAGGTGTCCTCATCTACACTGTGAGATGATGACATCTGCATCTTGGTTTGTTTTTAAATTTAATACAATATTGTGGTGAAGAAAGAAACCCAATTAACTTTTGGCCAGTGTCTAATTTCAACATCTTCTTGGTGGCTCATCTGTCAGTCTTTTTGGGTATAAGATCCTCAACTAAATAGTACCATATTCATGTTTCAAATAAGGAAAATAAAATAGAAAGAAGTTGAAAAAAGTAATCACTGCATATCTAGCTTTGCATTCTTAATCAACACAAGTGGCACTGGACATGCAGCGATTCTGATCGGAGAAATCAGATGGATGTAGTTAAAGGTTCAACAACGTGGTGTCTGTGTGTGCATGGTTGTAGGAGCACCTCTTGGAGCATGGGTACCAAATAGTCCCTCTCATCCTTGAAGAACGTTTCCTCACCCTAAGCTACCATCACCATCAGTTGCCAGTAGTTTCTCAGCTAGGACTGAGACCTCAAGAATACACATATTTTAAAGACAATAATGGTAGGAGAAATGGACGTGTTTATCAAATTGACGAACAAGATGAAGGACTCCTGAAAAGGAAGCAAAAGATCTAACTAGCTTCACAGAGTAATCAGACTAGAAACTATCATTTCTCCAATGCCAGTCAGAAGATTGAAGGAATGAGGAAAAAAAAATCTACTCAGAGAAATCAGATGCTAAAACAAGATAACATCTCTACTTAGAAGATAAAACTCAATACATTTGAATAGATAAAACAGTCATGCATTTTGGGTTGGAGAGAGCTCACTCAGTGGTTCAAAGCACTTGTTCTTGTAGTGGGGGCAGGAATCTACTTCAAAACTCTCATGGTGCCTTATAACCATCCAATACATTCAGTTCTGAGGCATCTAGTATTCTATTCTGATCTCTGTGGGCATCAGGGAAACACATGTTATAAACGTGTAGAGGGCAAAACCCTCATACACATAAATCTGAAAACTTTAAAAAAAATCTAATCACTTTGATTAGAATAAAACAAAATAAAAAACAGCCTTTGCTAGAAATGCTATCTATAACAACAATCTTATCCATGTGTTTATAATCTACACACTGAGTTTTATTATACACTGTATTGGTTAACCTTTGTCAACTTGACACAAACTAGACCCACCTGGGAAGAAGGAGCCTCAACCAAGGAACTGCCTCCATCAGATTAACCTGTGGGCATTAACTGAGAATTATGTTGGAGTTTCATAGCTCTAAAAGGCTACTAGGTGAAGCAGATATTGGTGAAAAAGCTCAAGACCATCTCTACTCATGCATTTTATAGCCAAAGCCAACTTCCTGTAGGTTTCATCCTTAGGTTTGTCAGAGTCCATCCCCTCTGATCTCCATAACTGCCTCTCTGGCTATCCCTCACCCAGGGGTTTTGTTGGTCCAAGGGAAGATCTCCCAGGGAATCTCAGTTTTTTAATCTTAGATTGTTTGTCTAGATGGCACCATCCATTGCCCTTTGAATCATACAGTATAACAAAATAGGGTTTCTCTCCACTGCTGACCCATCCTTGCGAGTAATCAGTTTATGGCTTTTGAAAATTGTGTGCTTGTTCTTGGCTTACCTTTTGGAACTGCTTTTTTTGTCTCCCAGTCCACCATATAACTGCACGGACGAGGTTGTGCTTGGTGTGTTTCTTTGTCAAGAATAGTTGTTTCTAATTTTTTCTGATATTTTCCTGCTGTGGGACAATGGTTTTACCCTGTAAAGATTTGTTTCTTGTACTTGTACTTGTTCAAGTTTAATAAAATGCTGGTTGGCCAGTAGCATGGCAATGAGAACAAAAGAATTCTGGAAGGAGAAAAGAGTCAGTCTACAGTCGTCACCCAGACAGAGAAGAAACCAGACACAGAGCAAGTAAGATGTAACTGCCTGGCTACAAAAAGTACCAAGCCACATGGCTAACATAGACAAGAATTATGGGCTAATATAAGCTATAAGAGTTAATAAGAAGCCTGAGCTAATAGGCCAATCAGTTTACAATTAATGTAGACCTCTGTGTGTTTATTTGAGACTAAATGGCTGTGGGACCTGGTGGGACAAAACACTCAGTCAACACTTTCCCACTATTTCGTGGGTTTCTAAAGCTTTTCTTCTGCTTCTCTCATTGGAGTAAAGTGCATTTTACTTTAGTAAGAATAGTGTGAATAGTAAGAATACTATGGCTTTCTCCTCCACCAGCTCATACAGGAGCATCTTCTAGTTTGCCATGTTACCTGGAAATCTGCACCATGCAAATTTTATCAGAAGACTAAACAGACTGTTTCAAAATGGACAACAAGACAATCTGAACCCTTATTAATGATAAAAATATTAGATACTAGCTGGGTAATGGTGACACATTCCTTTAATCCTAGCACTCAGGAGACAGAGGTGGGTGGATCTTTGTGAGTTCAAGGCCATCCTAGTATACAAAGTTAGTTCTAGGACATCCAGGGCTACACAAAGAAAACCTGTCTTAAAATAAGAGACAAGACAAAACAAAAATATTAGATACTAGGACCAGAAAAAATTCCAAACATTTCTAAAAGATGTCTATTAGATATCTATATACAAAATTACTTAATAAAAATTCAATATAAACAGGAATGTCAAAGTGATGCCACCTGAAGCCTTAACTAATTTTTCTTTACCAATAAAATATTGGGAGTCAGATATTGGAGTAAGAACCTGAAAGATCAGAGAAGCAGGAGAGCAGCCACCAATGGCTTCCTACCTCTTCCATTCCTTCCTCCAAAGGGGACCAACATCCTTTCTCAGCCCTGCCATACTAGTTCCTGTCTCCTATCTTCTATAGTCCCCCAAACATCTATTGTTAATTTTGGTCAGCTAGGGTATAGCTCTATCCTCTGACTCCAAGCAAGCTTTTATTTGCCAGAACACAATCAAAACATCATACGATATTTTCCCCGTTTTGTATAAATAAGGAGTGAAGGTTTTAATTAATATAGTAAAATGACATACAGTAAGTACAACAACAATACACAAATATATACAGATAAAAATTACATTAACAATGTCCAGACCATTTGCATTTGGCAAAATCAGAGAAAATATTCCATTATTCATCCTATCTTGGTGAGTCCAGAGTTTTGTATCTATATCACTTTATATCCTATTTGCATCACCAACTCAAAATTATCTTTCTTTGTCTTTCAACGTTATGCAGTTTACACCTCTATTTATTTATTTAATTTTTAATTTATTAAAGATTTCTGTCTCTTCCCCACCGCCGCCTCCCCTTTCCCTCCCCCTCCCCCCATCCACT
>NW_026068035.1:3841599-3866865 GCF_014885135.2 Alexandromys fortis
AAAAAAAAAAAAAAAAAAAAAAAAAAAAAAAAAGAATAACTTGCTACACGAATTACTAAGGAGAACATAGTTGCTTGGAATGCAAGTTATAGAAGACAATTTATCCCTACCCTCTGCACCCCAAAAAGCATTTTGAGACCACAACCCTCAAAGGGGAACTGAGGCAGGAAAAGAGGGAAGAAGGAAATTCCAGGGCTAACATATGAAAGGTGGTAGCAGGGAAAGGATGCCTGAGCTTCATGCAGCCACGAGAGGATATTCAGAAAAGCTTGCATCACAATAACCTGGAAGAGGTGGGTGCTATTATTGAAACGGTCAGGTCACTGGGGTTCTAACCTCCAGTCTTTACCCTTGAAACCAGGGCACATACAAGGCGTAGCATTCCTTCAGGTACCTATGCAGCTCCCTTTAATGAACAGTCTCCTTGTCTCTGTTAATTCATCTCCATAGAGCTCATTACAAAGAGGAAGAGGACCCAAAACGTCAGCATCACTCTCTAAACTAGCGTTCATTCCTGTAACACAGAGTATCTTAGAGACATTAAGGCAACTCTTAATATTATTGATTGAGCTATGTAAGTGATTAATTTTCTAGATCTACACCCATTCTTGTCACTGAAAAATGTGTGGTTAGAGCTGCATGCATAATAAAATGCTCAAAGTTAAGTATGGGAATGTTATCTGTCAAATTTATTGATTGGGAGGTTTCAAACTCCTGTTTCCCAGCTAAGTCTACCTACCACTTGTTTTCTCTGAATGTTTCTTGAGACACAGCTCTAACAGTGGCTGGTTTTCTGTGGCTACTTGCACACGTTAACAGCAGGCTTCCATTATTGGCACAGGTCAAGTATGGACCATAATATTTGCCATCTGGCACTTTAAAAAATAAGAAATTTGTTTTCTTCTAGACAAGGTTATGGGCTAATATGAACTAAGTGTTTGAATTTCCTTTTTTATGAACTATGTGACTTTTAAATTTCAAAACCATCCATTCTTTTAAAACTTACAGGCATTCTTACCTCATCAAAGCCAAAGATTGTCAGTCCCAGGCAAGTCAGAAAACCAGTAGAGCAAAATTATATAACAAAAATGCTCAGTTCTTTAAAACAAAAACCAAATAGCTGGGCAGAGGTGGCACACAGCTTTAATTCCAGCATTCAGGAGGCAGAGGCAGGGGATCTCAGTGAGTTCAAGGCCAGCCTGGTCTATAAAGCAAGTTCCAAGACAGTTACACAGAGAAACCCTGTTTGGAAAAAAAGAAAAAATTGAAAAAAAAAAGCTACTCAAACAAGTGGTGGTATGTTGGCTTTTTAAATTAATTTTTTTGTTGATTGATATATTAAAATTGGTTTTTGATCAAAATAAAACTTTAATAATTCTTATTTAAATATTGAAATAAACCTAAAGTTTAGAAATGATAGAAAAATACAGAGCAAAATTATTTCATAACCTCCAAAATTTTCAAAGATAGATCAGAATATATGTCACAACATGGTATGCACATATTAATTTTATGTAATTCCATTAAACTACTACTCCATCTCATAGGATTTATTTTATATCATAATTTTTATAATTGTATCAAAATATAATTCTTTTTCAGAAGACACAACTATTCTTTTATTTTCTCATTTATTAAGCCCTGTTTTCTTACCATCCTTAGTGAGAAATTATAACATGGCAGAAAATTAATTAATCTTCACGTATTTATGCCTACTAAGAATCAAGCCTGGTTTCAATAAGTTTACAAACATGATCTAATGTAATTTGATGAACGATTTTAAAAAATAAATTTACTTATTTTACATCCTGGTTGAAGTTTACCTTCTCCCTTCTCTTCCCAGTCTCTCCCCACTCTCTGTTCCCATCCTCCACCCACTCCTCCACTTCTGTTTAGGGGAGGGCAGGTCTCCCAGGAGTATCAACAGAACATGGCCTATGTGGTAGGATTAAGTCCCTCTCAATGTATCAAGGCTGAGCAAAGCAACCCAGTATGAGAAGGGTCTCAAAAAACTGTAAAAGAGTTGGAGACAGTGCTGCTCTCAGTATGAGGAGTCCCACAAGAGGACCAATCTACAGTACTGTAACCTACCTGTAGAGTGCCTAGGTCAGTCTCAGCAGGCTATCTGCTCAATGAACAACCTAGCAAGGCAGTTTTCATTTCTTTCAGCATTTGAGTATGTAGGAAAGGTTAAGATTTGGAAGCTAAATCAGAAGCATGGGACACATAGCTTATGTTTTCTGCACCGTATTTATTAACACATCTTATACTGACATTGACTTAAGAGTATATGTGGTATGAGAAAATTCCTGAAAAATGCCTACCTCAAAGATCAGAAGCCACTTCCAAGTCACGATCAAGATGCATAGTAAATGTGTTATAACTGATAACCTAGTAATAATATTTAAAAGTGTCCCGTTCTCTAAAGTACATGAATTATTTTTTGTTCACTTAATAATAAAAAAATCATCAAACTCTACAGTGCATGTGGCGCTGTTGGCAAGAATTTAACAACGGAAGTGACAGCTGCCATCCCTGTTCTTGTCAGAGTTTTATATTGAAATTTGAAGAGTACTCATAGAGTCTTGTGTCTCTTTTACAGTTACATCATCTCATGAATTACAAAGTCCTTTTGTTAGTCTTCATTTCATTTATATGAAATAAATCTCATGACTTCAAAAAATCTGGCAGTGCGCTGAGCTTTGTGCATTGCAGATTTAAGCAGCACACCAATAGCTTGCAGTTGGAAATGCTGAGATCAAAGTGTTAAGCCTTCGACTGTAGAGTAAATGTTTCATTCACTACATTGTAATATTCTTTCCTTTTAATGAATACCACTCTACCATCCAGCATGTATCCTATGAAGACATCCCCAAGCCAAGTGTTCCTTTCAGTATAGCCCACCTTTGCTGTATTTAATTTGGGCTTTCTCATAATCCAAACCCATTTGCTTGGGTGGAAACAATTTCTGTTGTCTTGACTGATATTCATTAAAATGGCAAGAAAGCAAGTATGGTGAACTACCACACCTATAATAACCACATGCCCTAAAATAATGTTCAAATTTGTGCTGTCTTGTTCCAAGAAGGGGAAGCATTGCTTAGTGATAACTTCTCTGCTTTTAATGTAGTTCACAGATTCGCAGTGGACTTAAATGTGAGCTCAGTGGTAGGAAGCTTCAGTGAAATTCATGTCCCTTCCTTTGCTCCCTGTATGTGAACATTTGGTTAAAGCTTTATCTGTCAACACTGTGTGATCTGTGTTATACTGCACAGTGCTCACAATCTACAAAGACACAATCAATAACATTTCCTCTTCTTTCTCATGTAGGATTTGAAAGACACTGGGGAATGCTGGCTAACTTTGTCTTGTTATACAGTCATGTGACATATATGTATTGTGCATTTATATACTTTTTGTCTTTGTTAAGGTTTTCATTGCTGTGAAGAGCAACTCTTTTTGAAGAAAATATTTAATTGAGATGACTCACAGTTTTAGGGGTTCAGTTTGTTATCAACATGGTGGGGAGAATAGTGGTCTATAAGCAGACGTGGTCCTGGAGGAACAGCTGAGAGTCCTACATCTTGCAGGCAACAGGAAGTTGCCTGATTCAGGTTTGCATCCTGAGCGCAGGAAACCTCAAAGTCAATGCCTCCTCCTGTAATACACTTCTTCCAACAAGGCCCTGCCCACTCCAACAAAGCCACACCTCATAATTGGGCCACTCCTTATGAAATTATGGGGGCCAATTACATTCAAACTACTACGCTACGACTATATATTGTCATTGCTCTTCATATAACTGCATGTTGTCACTGCTTTATATACTTATATGTGATCGCCCCTTTATATATCTATACGTGGTGACTTCCTTTTTATACTTACATGTTGTCATTTCTTCAAATTCTTATGGTCATTGAGAAATATTTCAAAGTCTTACCATACTAGTGCATTTTATCATACTATCTAGGGCAAATATTTATATTTTTAATGACTTTAGAAAAGTCTTTACTTAGACTTTGCTATAGTGCTCAACACTAATAGCTGGGAACATTTTTAATATCGCCAAAGTCACATGTAATTGGTTCAAATCCTAATTTCTCATGATGGTTTGATGTCAGAAAAATAGCCCAGAATTTCTTCATATCACTTTTATCATCTGAAAAAATAATAATGATAATAATAATTTTAAAGAGTTATTAAAAGTGAGCTAGCTCATATTTTGCTCATAGCTCCCCTTACATTAACAAGGCTAATAACTGTGATCATGGTGAGAATAAAAATTAGGATTCCAAAGTTTAGATTCCAAATATCCAAATCAGTGATAAATTACTCAAAACACACTGTATAGAGTATATTGAATAAAAAAGTCAGAAAGTTAAGACGGATTTCCAGTAACTACTTAGTACTTGACTTATCACTAAGACCAGCATTATCAATAGAAAACCTAAAAAAATTAATATAGCTTATTTGGAAAATTTACTATAGGTGTGAATTTGATAGTATAGAATATAATTTCATGTACAAAATTATATTACTTCATATGTTTTTACTCAGGTAGTCCAAGTGAGGAATGTACCAAGGAGAAATGTTTCTAAGTCATGGGAAGAACAATGTATTAGAGAAGTATGAAAAGTGTACTTGGGAAGACATGAAGATCAAAGTGGGAATGCATTCTAATGTATTATGTGCTCTCAAACATATGAGATAAATGCCCCAGTTTCTCCTGAAGGGAATTAATTTTCATTAATGTGTGGATGCATGGGATGGTCCTTAGAATAGATGAGAGCCTGGACTTAGAGGTCTTTCTTACAGTGGAGTATTTCAGTGTTCATTGCTACACCTGTGTTTCCTGGAAAAATTGTCTTCTAGTCAATTTTAAAATAGAATACAAATATATTTGATCAAAATTATAAGATATTGTCAAAATAATCTGTCATGGCTGTGTTCCCCAAGAAACTCCAAACAGATCTTTCCAAGGTGGTGAAAGTTTTATGGTAGAGAAATGAGTATTTTACATTAATTAGTGCGATTATTTTCTATTTGATTATTACATGATATTTTTTTTCTTATATTATAAATAAAATATATCTAAGTAAGATTTGTAGCCAGTGTGGTGGTACATGCCTAGTCCCAGCCCTCGGGAGGCAGAAGCAGGCAAATCTCTGTGAGTTTGAGGCCAGCTTGGTCTACAAAGCAAGTTCCAGGACAGCAATGTGTGTTAGAAGGAGAAATCCTGTCTCAAAAAACCAAAGAAAAATTGTGTCAAAATTATACATTTGAGAAAGAAGCAAATGGCACGAGTCAGAGTAAAGAATACTTCAAAGCAGAGTAGAGATTATCATTGGTTGTGATCATGGCTGAGTCCTGATGCTGAAAAGCAAATTACCTCTTCTTCCCAGTCTGTTTATATTTATTCAGGTAAAGGAGGAATCAGCAGGCACACATAATAATTTTTATAGGCTCGTGGGTGACTGAAAGGCAGCTAGACTCATCTTAAAGTTTACTCAACCATTGTTGACAGCCCATAAAATGACATCACTTGGGTTCCTTGAACAGTCTGTAGACAGCTATATCACAGAAGTGTCTCGCCTTTCCTCACAGTTGTACATTGCTTATATACTCATATACAGGGGTTCTATGCATCTTAAGTTTCCTGAACCTTGTGAATCTTCTATCCTGTAAGCTTCACGATTGTTGTGAGCCACCTTTTACCTCTGAAAAAGTCACAATGTGGAGGAAACAAATACAAAGTAGAAGATAATATTGACAGAGCAGCAGGTATGTAGTACAGTAGAATTGGGAAAGAAATATGAATACTGTTTCCAGAGCCCACCATAACCAATCACTCATTCTTATGAATCTAAACGCTACCATTTTCCAACACCTGAACAAGCAAGATCTTGTGCATAGCACTAACTTTACATCCATACTAATGTTGCACACTGCCCTTAGTATTCTTTAGTAACCACATACGCAATAAAATATTCAGTTGTAATTGTATCATATTGTGTTGATTTCTGGTGTGGGAGATTTCTGTTTATGTTTTGCTATAAATAAAGAACTGCTTTGAGCCTATGGCAAGAGCAGATCAGAATTAGGCAGGAAAAACTAGGCTGTATGCTGGGAGAAAGAGGGCAGAATCAGAGAGATGCCATGGAGCCCCACCTGAGACAGATGCTGCAACTTTAGCTGGTAAACCGCATCCACGTGGGCGATATACAGATTAATAGAAATGGGTTAAATTCATATGTGAGAGTTAGCCAATAGGAAGCTAGAGCTAATGGGCCAAGCAGTGATTTAATTAATACAGTTTCTGTGAGATTATTTTGGGGCTAAGCAGCCTAGAACTAGCTAGCGGCCTCCCCCAACTGTTTTCAAATTTATAAACTTAAGCTACTTAAGGACAACTTGTTTGCCTTTCTCCATCTTTTGTGATGAAAATTGCATCTATATTATCATTCAAAATTTTTGTGAAATGGAAAAATGATGCAATTCATGAAGGAATATAAAAGTTTATTTTGATTCACCGAATTTGGCAGTCTTCTCTGGCCTAAATACATTTAGTGTAAAGACAAAATAGAGTTTTAAATAAGTCATTCTTCCAAGCAAGGTTATATGCTACTATATATGTTATGTGCAAATGATATGTTATTTTATACATTCTGTGTATTATATATGCATATATAAATATACAGATATCACATGCCAGTTACACTCCATATTTTACTTCCTAATTATACACATGTAATAACATGCTAAAAGAACTTAGTTCTTCATTTTTCCTCAAAGCCTACATAAAAATGGCCTGAGATCCATTTATTATACTTATATAATAGCTTTGGAATCTGTCTCTTTCACTCTAATAGAAATTATTTAATTAATATTGATTCTAATAACTTGTTCTTGAATTGCTTAAATTATCCCCCTTTTGGTTCCTAGTCAACCATTTTATCTAAGTTATCCTTTGTGAATTTTTCATATGGAATTTTCAAAACTTCAAACTTTACTAAATCATTCCTTTGTCATGATGAGTTTCCATGCTTGCATAACAGTGTTGGAATTATTTCACGCTGAAAACACAAGGCCTGCTATTTTTAAATCTTTTCTCTAGTCTCTCCCCACTCTGAATATAGTTCTGTAAGTCAATATAAATTTCTCTTTTTTGACTACTTTTGTGGGTGCTGTTTCTTCTTCATAAAATTAAAAAAAATAATAAAATAAGAGCTGCATGTTTTTAATCCCAGTGCTTGGGAGGCACAGGTAAGTAGCTCTCTATGAGTTTGAGAATCTTATCTGTGTAGTGAGTTCTAATGTAGTCAGGGTAGATCCTGTCTCTGAAGTATGACTTCTCACTTTTTGTCATATGCATGAGGTAATGCACATGATTCAGATTTCTGCCAGACCTACAGATCTCCGAGACCTGGGGGAATATCCACAGATCGAGTCAATCTGTCTATAGAAATCATACGTCAACTCACCGGCATTCACTTTTCATGTAGTTTGCATATTGTGGTATTTGCAGGCTCTCGCTTAAGTGTTCTGCAGACAAGAGTAAAAAAGTATAGTGCCACTGACTTGACCTGCCCCCTCGCCCCAGGCTTCTGGTCCTCTTTTCTCACTGCAAAATGGACAAGTGTGGCTCAGATGTCTTTGGAGAATTTCTGGTTCACATGCATTTGAACACTGAAGACTCAGAAAGAATATATTAGTAATTGTGCCACACGTGGAAGCTTGCTTTACTGATCAGACAGAACGCATTCTCTGTAACAGAGAGTAAACCCTGAACTCTGGGAGATCAGTGGGTGTGCTTCAGAGAAGTCAGTCAAGCATCTGCAACAAAATGGAAATTTGAAAATTTTGCACATTTATCTTGGATAAGCATATATAAATGTATTAGGATCTAAAATTCCAAGATTATTCAAAATGTTTAAAAGTTAATATTTGACAGAGGAACATAAAATTTAAATGGTAAAAGGACTTTGTTTTCTTTTAAAACATATAAATTTCCTAAAAAACTATGCAAATTCTATGTAATAAAAATTGTATGGGAAAAAACAAAAACAGAACAATGCTCTTTATGAAACTCCTGCATTCTAATTGATTTCACCCAACTACTTGTCATTTCCTTTACCTCATTTTATTCAGAGTTGGTTTATAGGGAGAAGGAGTTTTCTCTCTAGCTTGAGAGACTTGGTACTGCATTTTCTGCCATCACTCCTCTGTACTCTATGAAGGTGAGACCCACGAGCCCATGCCCATAAAAAATTCACAGCAAGAAACCCTCGTATGAAGTGAAGTAAGGTTTGTTTACAAAATGCATGCCCCTGTATGCCTATTTTGAAGTCATTTCTAGGTTACTTACAATGGCTATTATAGAGTCCTATGCAAACAATGGTTATACTATAGTGTAGTGGGAATATCAACAAAAAAGCCTGTACTTGTTCAGAACATACGTAAATAATAATGTAATTTTGATCTTTAGTTGTTCATATCCATGGCAGTACCACACTTATTCACATGTGCAAGTAGCTCCAGGAGATGGTTGGGATTTCCCTGTTGAAATAGATCTGAAGAAATTGGAATTGAGGTCTGGTTTGAACACTAACAAAATGGGCAAATGCAAACTCACCTGTACACTTGTAATGAGTAAGACATGCACCTCAAATCTATAGTTAACTTTTCTCCCATCCTGAACCTAGAGTTAAGTCTTTAGGTTGTAGAATTGAGGACAGGAGGCACATTAATATAACAGTCAACAAAGGTGTAAAATAAACTACAACATGGAATACACTCATGGCATATTTTTAGGAGAATGGACTTACTCATTAAATATTGGGAATTGTTTACTAAATTGGAATAATAATATTTTAGAAATTCATACTATAAATCTAAAGGTTGAGTAGAATATGATTAGGAAAGCTATGTTAACAAAACAATTGTTTATAAAGCTGCAAAAGAAAAATGAGTTAATTAAGCTATATGACTTATGCTATACAAATTCAATGATTTTTATGCAAAATATTTATAATGATAAATACTATACTTCTTAATTGAATCATTTCAAAAGCAAAAACCGAGGCCATAGTTAGTGGGATGGCTCAGTAGGTAAAGGCACTTTCTGTACAAGCCTGACAAACTGAGTTTGAACCTGGAATCTTTGCAAACATGGATGGAGGGAATTAACCATAAAGTGGTCCTGTGAACTTCACACACTCACATCATGTGTGCATGTGTACACACACACACACAATAAAAAATAATGATGATGTTGAGGATTATAATAATGAAAAATTTAAATTGCGGGAGCCAGAAACGCTAGGAGTATCTACACATATGAGTTTATCCATTCATTAGTCCTTTGAGGACAATATCCCATTTATAGTTATTCTGCTTATGTCTAATCTTTCTTTTACAAATATTTATCGATATGCAGATAATTTTATCACAGGTCAGAAACTGTAGTAGGAGGCCGCTTGTTTTTTCCTGGCTGCCCAGAACCTCGAAATAATCACTCAAAAACTTTATTAATTAAATCACTGCTTGGCCAATCACTTAAGCATATTGCTAGCCAGCTCTTACATCTAGAATTAGCCCATTTCCACTATTTTATATTTTACCACAAGGCTCATGTCCTACTGGCAGGGTTCCAGCTGACAGCTTACATCTTTTCCCCCTGGCAGCTACATGGCGTCTCCCTGACTCTGCTTTCTTTCTCCCAGTTTAGTTTTCCCTGCCTAGCTCTACTCTGTCCTGCTAGAGGCCCAAAGCAGTTTCTTTATTCATTAACCAATAGAAGCAACATATATATATAGAAAGACTTCCCACACCAAGAAACTATTATTGTTATGGCTTTCCTTAATCAACCCACTGAATTATTTCATTGATCCAGTCATTAAAATAACAGAGATCCTACTACTAGACAAAACTGTGCAGTAACTGAGCAATCAATCTTTCTATATAATAGAAAGATATAACTGGCAATACTGGCTTTCTTGACATTGTAACATACAATGACAACAATAATGTTAGGAACTACTGAGCACTGTGTTTAGAATGCGGGGCTTCACATAGAGGGTTATGGGGATTTGAAATATAAGCAGCAAGTACCACAGCATCTGCATCCTTCACTCACAATCAGGAGGCTTTATGGACTTCCCAAACAGAGCTTAAGATGCTGCGGCTGTTTGGAGGCTAACCCAATAAAAAGCCTTTCTGTGCTTAATGCAGCAAGCTTAAGAAGGTTAATGTGATGTTTCTCATTTGTCACGGTTTCCCTAAGTGTTATGTGGTCCCTTCTCTAACTGCTGCCTGAGGCAGCCTAAGGAATAGACAACTCATTAGGCTAAAACCTTGCTATTGAGGTCACCATGTAAACACCTAATGATGTGGAAACACACTGGGGGTTCATTGACTGAGCACATTTAGATGAGTTCTACAGAACCGTTCGATCGCTGGTAGGGGAATTACATCAAGGATGCTTTAAGGGAACTGGATGCCGAAGCCTTCTTTTAGTCACAGATAATCATAATCAACTTCTAATTTTCCGAGTTGAAATAGAGGTCACAGAACAGGTAAATGTCCCCACCTGACTGAAGGAAGTTTGAACTATAAACTTCTTTTGGCTAGGGAAGTGACTTTCATTTATTCCTGTCATGAACACGAGGTAAGTACTCATTGCAGTTTCATTTCTGCCATAGTCATGAACATCCTCCCAATGAATATGCATTGCACATCAGAATCATTAGGAATATTCATTCTATGTTTATCATATTTATATTTAATGTACCCTTATTTAGCATACTCTGCGAATATTAATGAAAATCACTTAAATCTCCTCATTGTATCTTTCTAAGTCCTTGCTCTCAGGTTATTTTTATCCTCATGACACATCTGTTGTGTCTGAGTTCAGAAACCAATACATTTTCTTCCTCTATCCACTTCATACTTCTCTTTCATATTGGCAGAATTATTGTTGACTCACCTGATAAACTGAGACAGATGTTGTTCAATGAGTTCAGCTGAGATGACCTTCAAATCTAATTCAATATTTTACAACTCACTGCTCATAAAATAATTTGAAAATATCTTATAACTGTGTCTTTAATGTCATACAAATTTCTGAAACGTTTTATATGCTGACTAGGCCATGAAGATATCACGATTTTAGAACCATCAAAGTATATAAACCAAGATTATTAATAATGCATTATTTCTTTTATACTTTTTCCATTTATATACTTTCTTCTTATTGTGTTCTTTATTAGCAGTTTTGTATCTTATCTTAGAAACCCTCTTAAGTTGATGGTATCATAGTAGCCATTCTAGAGATGAAGAAATAGAGGATTAAATGTCTAAAATGTTTAAAGCTCTTTTCCTGGGTTAGAAGTGTACACTACAGTAACATTTCAGTTCTAAGTTCGACTACTCTGTACTACCTCACAGAACAGTTCAGAGATTCAATTAGGCTATGTATCATGACTTTAGAACATATGTATTTGATTACTTTTTTTGTTGTTGTGACCAGATATCTGACAAGAAGTAATTTAATGGAAGAAGTGATGTGGATTGCATCTAGAGAAGGACATTTCATTATGGTGATAAAGAGACAGTAGTAGTAAGGAAAACATAAAGGCAGGGACACTCAAGAAGAGCGAATGAACAAGAGACAAGTCTGGGCTATGAAACCCCAGGCTAATCCCAGTGATCCATTTCCTGTAGCAAGTTTTCAACTCCTCTAGGTTTGACAGTCTCCTAAAGCAGGATGGTCAGCTGGGAACCAAGGATTCAAACACATGAACATCTTCCAACCACATCATTCTGTTTTTGACCTCAACAGACCCATGGATTTTCATGATGCAAAATGCACTTGCTCCAATTTCCAAAGTCCCCATTATCATTGAAAAGACATTGTTGATAATGTTCCTATATATAGAAGCAATAAATAAAAAGGTAAACAAGTCAATATGGCAAAGAACATAGTGCAAAAATCTTCAAGAAAATGTTTGGAAACTAAATATGAGCATATATCAAAATGGTCATCCATATAATCAAGTTATTTTTATCCTGTAAATGTAGGGTCGACAAAATAAAGTCAATGCATATAATCAATTAGCTTGAATACTAAAATTGCACAGTCATCTCAAAACATGTAGAAAAAGACGGAAACAATAAAATATGCCATCATGCAAAAGTTCTAGAGAGAGCAGGAGTGGAGGGAACATGCATAAACCCAATAATTCAACTCCATTGTTTTATGTGTCTGTTTGTGCCAATATCATGCTGTTTTTTCTTTGTTTTTGTTTTTTGTTTGTTTTTTTAAAATATGTTACTTTGTGGCCTTGGAGCCTGTCCTAGAATGAGCCTTTGTATACCAGGTTGGCCTTGAACTCACAGGATTATGACCATTGATATTGAGAGATATTAATGAGTAGTGTTTGTTGTTGTTGTTGTGTGTGCGTTTTTCTCTCTTTTGATTTGCTGTTCTCAGATTGCTCATTCCTTGTGTTTTCTTGGGTCTGGCTACCTCTTTAGTGCCTTCTGAAGGAATAGGTTTATTGATACTTACTGCTTAAACTTGGCCTTATCATTGAATGTCTCATCTCCATCTACTGTGATTAAATTTTATTTGATATAATAACATAGAGCTGATATCTATGGTCTGTTATAGTCTGTATATCATCTGTCAGGGCCTTTTAGCATTTTGAGTTTCCATTGAGAAGTTAAGTGTCATTCTGATAGGTCTTTTTATGTTACTTGATCTTTTCCCCTTGTGGTTTTTAATATTTTTCCTTATTATGTAAATTTAGTATTCTGATCATTATGTGCCAAAGAGAATTTCTTTTCTGGCCCAGTCTGTTTGGTGTTCTAAAAACTTCTTATACTTTGATAGGCATCCCCCTCTTTAGGTTAAGAAAATTTTCTTTTATAATTTTGTTGAAAGTATTTTCTATGCTCTTAGTCTTGGATTCTTCTTTCTCTATTCCTATTATACTTATATTTGGTCTTTTCATATTGGCCAGAATGTCCTGAATATTTTGTGTCAGGAGTTTTTAGATTTAATTTTTTTGGTGTTTTTTGTTACACAGTGTTTCTCTGTGTAACAGTCCTAGTTCCTGGAACTAACTCTTGCAGACCAGGCTGGCCTCAAACTCACAGAGATCTGCTTGCCTCTGCCTCTTGAGCGCTGGCATTAAAGACGGGCACCACTACTGCCCAACTAGATTTAACATTTTCTTTGACTGAGGTATTTATTTCTTCTCTCTTGCCTTCAATGCTTCATAGTCTCTCTACTCTTGTATTTTGTTGGTGAGGCTTGCTTCTGAGGATTCTCTTCAAGCTTTTAAAATTTTCATTTCCAGATTTCCTTCAGCTTGGGTTTTCCTTAATTGATTTTCTTTCCGCTTTCAAGTCTTAAACTATTTCAAACGATTGAAAACACCGATTGTGTTTTCATAGATTCTTTAGGGGTTTCATTCATTTCTTCTTTAAGGCCTTCTATCACATTCATTAAGGCTGTTTCAAGGTCTTTGTTTTTAGCTTCAGCGCTGTTGCACTATTCAGGGTCTAATGTGTATGAGGGGGAGTTGCTGGGATCCAGTGGAGTCATATTGACCTGGCTGCTATTGATTGTTTTTATGCTGGCATCTAGGCATCTGGGTTTGGGAAAATTGTAATTTTAGATGCTAATATCTGGTCTTGTCTTTATCAGGTACATGTTTGTTCCTTGGTTTCTGGTGCCCTCTCTGGTTCTTAGGAAAGTGTGGTGGCTGTGTATTCCCTAGTAGGAAATTCTTCTTGGATCCTGGTGGGTGTGGCCATTGAAGACTCTGGGTAAAATGTGTTGGGAAATGCCATTTATCAATGGGCATGGGATGTGGGGAGTGAAAGGGTTCACAGGAGGTAGAAAAGCAGGATTTTCCACTAGGATCTGCCTTAGGACTTGTGGCAGAGAGTGAAGAGAGGCCACAATAGTTAGTTGTTAGTAATAGAGCTGTGGATGGGACTAGGAATTGGATATGGAGGAAAAGAGGGACGGTGAAGATCTGAAGCTTGCCTATGTGCTTTACTGGCCCACTTGGTTCTCTGGCAGCTTAGCTGGACGCTTCCTAGAGAAAGCCTGCTGGAGATGGATGCTGGGATAGCAGGACGAGGTGGGAGAAAAACTGGAGGAAATCTGTGTGGTCCCTGGAGACTGGGACAGAGGGGAGCAGGAGGCCACAGCAGGAGGTCTGCCACAGAGCAGGACTGAGACTGCAGGACTGGGTTTGCAGAAGAGAAGGGGGAGGATCCTAGGTAGTCAGCCTGCCAGCTTCACTGGCCAGAGGGAACTGCAGATTTAATTAGGACATTCTGTGATGCACATCCGTTCTCACACTTGACCCTTGACCATTTTATGCATATCTTTATGGGTATAACATACAAGCAGACACTCTTGCACACACACATATAGATATGAGGATATCCAGAAAGTAGTTCAAAGGTTTGGTTGCTAAGATAGCAAAGCAACTGGAAGAAAAGGCAGGCACTTATTCTTGAAAAATGTAATCTTTCCAAATTTTAAAAAATCCTACTCTCTCCTAAGTTAACATTAAACACACACACACTTAATAATACCGACATTACATGAAATTTTAATACATTCCAGACTATGTTGTTTATGTTTCTCTCCTGTAAAAGCTTTAAGGGCCACAAATCTTTGCAACATATAATGTTCACCTCATTCCTTAGGGTGATGTCACCCTTCAGAAAACCTACACTGGGCATTAAAAGATGTGTTTATGTTTAATGTCACTATTTCCTCATATTCTATTCAATAACTATGACTCCCATCTTATTCACTACCCAATTTGGCATATTTAAATTTCTGGTGCATTTGGCTGAATTCACACACTTCATGTCATACATTACTACTAGTACTACTATTTTTATCCTTATTCTTAATATTTTATTATATTTACCTTACAATAATTGTACCAGTGAGAGCACTACCAACTTCAGTTTCCTGGAGTGTAGCAGGGATGTCACACTTGACTTCTAAAACACTACATTACTATTGTTAACTACTGACAGGAAGGCACAACTTGAAGGACTACTAAAAGACGCTGATTACCCTAATCTGACTATAATTTGTATCAACTGAGAAATACAATAAATATAAAAATGACCTCAACAGAACAGCATAAACAAGGGAAAAATTCAGACTGTAAATGTAGTCTGTGTATGAACCTTGGAGTTGACCCAGGTGTGTAACGTAGTTGGGGCTACGGAAACGGCATGAAAACATTTTTCCTTCAATCACTTGTAATTGGTATTCTTAGAGTGAAGAGGAGAAAATAAAGGGGATGGGATCTTTCAATTTGCTGCTTTTGTTTGGAATTGCCCCAAATCATAAGGAACTACAGGCAATTGACATTTTCTTGGCTGGGTTGTAACCTTTCCTCCTCCATTCTTTCCAAAGCTTGTCAACAGACATTTGAGTCTGGACATCCAAACGGTGCTCTTGTGCCAAGCTCCCATCCTGACAATTGAGACTCCTCTCAATCTGGCTCTGGTTTCAAGTTTTCTAACATCATTTTTCTTTCTCCTGTCATAAATGTGTTTTTTTCTAGAGGTTTCTTTCTTGTCGTATACCATGCTCATTACTACTTCGTAATCTGCACTGTTTTCTGCCAGTTTTTACAATCCCTCTGGATTCTGTAGTCGTCCATCAGGATTCTTTAAAGCCTTTCCAGCACTGTGTGTATTGATCGACCTCTGCCCTTCCTGCTAATGCCTCTCTCCCCTTCACCTGCTCCATAGAGTTTGCCAGTGAAGGTGGCAGAGGTGCAACAAATAAAGCCGATGTTCACGGAGCCTTGACTGGCTTTCATACATTGCTTCTCAGCACTGGAGAGAGACTGGACAATCAAGTAGACCAAAGTTCCTATTAGGCAATGTTTTATATGCAGGAGGAATAAAAGGTAAAATCATACAATAATAAAACTAAACTGTACGTTGGAGAGAGGTTTCTCTAAGAAGTCACTTAGGACACAGCACTGAACTTTGTTTTTGTGTTGTTGAGCCAGCCAACAGTCATCAATAAACTAAAGTTTAAAACTTAATTTGTAGAACCGGGATCTACCTTTAATAAAAATTTTCCCATAAATGAAATATTATTATTTTAATCAAGTATATATTTTAAAATCATAAGTTCATATAATGAGCCATATGAACAATAATTATAGTTTTAGAAAGACCAAAAACGAATGAAGTGAAAAATGGAGTTTTTCTTGGCATTGTGCAATTGAGTAAGCAAGCTAAGGTATAGAAAGCTTTAATAACTTAGCCAGGGTTGGAGTTTGAGAAAACCAGTGCTCTTTATGAATATTCATAATTAGATCTAATTTTTAAAGAAATATCTTTTGCTAAGTCCAAGCAACAATATATTAAAAGCAAATATATTACAGCTAAGTAGAGTTTATCATATAAATATCAGGTTACTTTAACATTTGAAAACCAATAGACAGCTCATAATATTAGTGCAATTAAAGGAGAGCCAACAGTTATCCCATTGATACAGTAAAAGCATTTGATGAGGTCTCACATCTGTTCCTGATGAGAATTCTCAGCACATTAGTAATAAAAAGGAACTTCCTCAGCACAATTCTTAGGTAAGGGAGCCACCTTAGGGTTGGCAAGAGACTTGAACCTAGAGTGGCTCCCAGGAGCCCAAGGCGATGTCCCCAGTTAGTTCCTTGGGCGGCTGAGGATAGGGAACCTGAAATGACCCTATCCTATAGCAATACTGACGAATATCTTGCATATCACCAGGGAACCTTCATCTGGTGATGGATGGAGATAGAGACAGAGACCCACACTGGAGCACTGGACTGAGCTCCCAAGGTCCCAATGAAGAGCGGAAGGAGGGAGAACACGAGCAAGGATGTCAGGACCACGAGGGATGCACTTACCCACTGAGACAGTGGGGCTGATCTATTGGGAGCTTAAATTTGCCAAATGCAACAAATAAACAACAAAGGACATTTCTATCGTATCATTTCGACTGACCACTCTTCTCCTCTTGTGTAATGCTAAGATAAGCAAGTATGCACGGAGAGTCTAGCCTCTAAGGGAGTGGTGGCTTCAGCTTAGAGGAGCAATGGTGCTGAGCACTCCCGAGCTGTAACCTGGTTTGACACTTTAGGAAGGCACCATGACCAGGAAACTGAAAATTCTCACGTTAGTGCATTAAAATTCTATTTCATTGCACTATTACTTCTGGAGACTCATTTCTGTGCACTGCATGTCATCTCTTTAATATAAGAAACTGGTCTTCAAGTCACAGAATTACCTGGTTTAAAAAGTTTTAAAATTTAATTCTCTCCATACGTGCTTATAATAAAACAAAACTTGGAGTTTCCGATTGTAACTCATTTTGAAGAACAGGCATGTACAAGATGAAATTCTCATAATCGTCAGAAAAGTCTGCCTATGTTTTAAAAACTGAAAGCCCACTCGTTCATTTCTCTATTTTATACACGATGCCTACTGTGGTATACAAAATGTATATACTGAGATCACAGAATAGAAATTAAAATCCAAGAACCCTTCCTTAACTCCACTCCCTGTCTCTTGATGACTGAGACGAAAAAGGGAAGACAAATCCTAAAATGTAAGACTCAAATTTCTTGGGGCCCTGAGCTCCTCAAATTATTATTCAAAGAACTAGGCTATTTCATAAATGCGCTGGCTTTACTAATCTTCAATACGACGGGCTTCATGTACATTTCATTTGTTATAAATGTCATGAATATTAACTAATTGACAGCTGCACGCTTTGACCCATGCCTGCAGCAAGCATCAGGCATGCTGGGAGCAGCATAGTTCTGCAAAGAGTAAAAGAAGAGAGCTAATTAATTCCTGGAGAACTCATCTGCGGAGAAGGAGATTCCCCCTGGTGTTTGTTAACACCAGGAAAGCCCTTAATTGTAGCTCTGCCTTTCCTGATGCCAGAGTGCTTAGGACCAGGTCGGTATGCTTTCTGAGGCTAGCAATTTTAACTGGAAACGTGAAACCATCAAGGACTTTGACAGGTGTCTTTTCTCTCAGAAAGAATGGCGTTCAACACTAAAACAGAAACACAGTTCCCCCCATTACATCAACATAAGCAATGAAAACTTTTCCTCAGCCTCTCCTTGTTAGATGGTGAAGAAAGGCTCGGAGGTATGACTCCTGCTGTGAAGAATTGACCGTTCAGCAGGATGGGTCATGCTACCGCAGATGAAGCATCAAAGATCACACCTGGATGCTGCAGAGTAGAAGTAGTAATGTTTGCTCAACTCAGAGCATATTTACCGAGTTTTGGGCTTGATTCGATGGGTGTAAATTGTTCTGATGTTGGAGGTGGGCCCACTTGTTCATCCTGGCTGCCCAGCTAGCTTAGCCCCGAAATAACCACACAGAAATTGTATTAATTAAAACACTGGTTGGCCCATTAGCTCTAATTTCTTATTGACTAACTCTTACATATTAGTTTAACCCATTTCTATTAATCTGTATATCACCACGAAATCGTGGTCTACCAGCAAAGTCTCAGCACGTCTATCTCCCGTGGCAGGTCCATGGCAATTCTCTGACTCTGCTTTCTTCCTTCCAGAATTCAGTTTTGTCTTTTCCACCTACCTAAGTTCAAGGCAGTTTCTTTATTCATTAACCAATACAATCAAAACACAGAGGGGAATCCCATATCATTCTGAGGTCAATAGTTTATAATCTTGGGATTTCAACTCACCCATGGCATGCAGTCTTTCCAGTGCTAATACTGTGTATGCATTTAGAATCTGGGTAATCAGCAACTGTTGTCTGAAAAGCGCTTGGGAAGATGTGCTTGTCCCTCGAATGTCCTAGTGATCTGTCCATAATAATGCTAAGATGAGATCCCCAAGTGTTATCTAAACTATTAATCTGGGTTCTTGAGAGGAGCCAAAAATTACCAAAATCCTATTTATACTTTCTAAAATGGTGAACCTTGAGCCTAAACTTGTACATTTTTGTTTGTCACTCATGAGATTAGAACAGAATTGATCTAATTTCTCTTTTCCTACACCTCCCCCCCTAAACCTGTAACCTTTAGTTTTTTGACACATGTATCTTTTTTAATTGTGGGGAAAATAGGTGAACACACTAGATATTAAATTCTTGGACAAAATAATCATTTTCTAAACTTCAAGTCATAATATCCATGTTATATTGTGATATTAATTTTATCACAGATATTAATCTGTTTTATATGCAATGCATTTGACAGAAGGAATGGGTAGCATCTGAGCAGTGATCAAAGCCTATGGAATAAGCATCATGGCTTTGACCCCATGAAAATGTTTAATTGGCTGTGTGATGTCTTTGGTCAAGGAATTTAATATTTCTCACCTAGGCATCTTCATGCTTTAAATATGGGTAAGGTAACTGAAATATGACGAAGTAACTGTTCACAAATCCGAAGCACACAGAACACAAAGCTTTCTTTGGATATCCAGAGGAAGACCTGGTCTTTAGACTTCAGATTCTCGCTTTGACTTAGAACTCGTTTCGTCAGTACTCCCAACCAGCTGTAACGCCTGCAAACAAAACAGTGACCAAAATGTATAGTGATGAAACTTACATCCTGGGGTGACCAACAGGCATGCGATTAAACCCCACTCAATAGAAGAGAATTCATGCCTAATATCATAAACCTAACACGCGGTTAAATGATGAGGCCATGAACTCTAGAGGAGAACCCACTACTGCCGTTTCACCAAACCAACAGAATTTCTAACTGCACTCTGAATACTTACCCTTACCCCAACAGACAAGTGCAGCTCGTCCTTTCTATCAAAGAAGCCTCTTTTTGTGGCAGATGGAAACCACTACAGAAACCCATAACTGGTCAAAATGCAGAGAACAAGCAACCGTGGGGTGGCCAAATCTAATTACTAATCTATAGTAGAACTCTTGCATCTAAGTCTCAGTGAACATTGTAGAAGAGGGGGCAGAGAAGTTGTAAGAGCCAAACAGGATATCTGCTGTGAGCCAGGTCTTTTATATATGATAGGAAAGTTGTACCCAGGAAATCTCAATAATATGGTTTCCTATACAAGACCAAAGATAAAAAAGAAGTAATTTCTAATTTTTCAACATCTAGATACTTGCTAAAATAAACTGCCCAGCATCTCCTGTGGAGCTGAATGTGTAGTATGATAGTCAAAAAGTGTAAGAATTCTATGCTGGAAGAATTCTGAATTCTTCTGTAATGCATCTCACTTCAGAGTCTTAGTACACAGCTCTTCTCATTGCTAATACAATTGTCTCTCAGTTTTCCTAAGGTCTCATAGTCTGCCACTACAGTGTGGAGCATGGAAAGTTTGAAAACAGATATTCTTTCTTCTATGCTGTTACTTTAGAAACCATATTATTTTACTACCAATCATCCATAGCTAAATTAGTATCAAATAAGCATCTACTATTTTTCATACCATGAGAAAACTAGTGGATTAGGGCGAACAGTCTGGGACAATGTTTCTCACCTGGGTTAGATTTCCGAGACTCAATTAGATCGTCTCTTCTCTGTTTAATAGCTCCTTCAGGATGGTTGGCTATGTTTTTCTACATGATTGATACCAGTTTCCAAAAAGTAACAATAGACAGATTAAAACCTGCATAGCTCTCTGAAACCAGAGGGAAAAGTTTTATTAAAGACATCCTATTTAGGACATCTCTCACTATTTGCACATTATCAAGTTGTGAGTCTCTGTGTTAGTTCCCATCTGTGGTAAGAGGATGCTTCTCTGATGATAAGTGTGTGAGGCACTGATGCACATGTATAACAGAATGTTGTTATGATTTGTTATATTGTTGTGAATCTGCAGTAGAATAATAGTATATGTTTTTCTTTCCCTAGGCTCACAGCCTATGTACTTTCATGTTCTTGGCCACCAAAGCATTGTCAAGTGTGGGTTCCATCTCATGGAGTGGGCCTTAAATTTAATCAGAAAGTAGTTGGTTCCTTCCACAGTGTTCGCTATTGTATCAACATATCTTGCAGGCAGGTTACTGTTGGAGATCCCAGCATTTGTAGCTTGGTTGTAGGCTCTCTTTCTCCTCTGGTAGCAGTCAGAGTACCTCCTGGCACCATGAACATTGATAGTTAGTAGGGGTGAAAGCTCTAGTTACGCAGAAATTCAACTTCTTTGTGTCCAGTGAGATATTTAAGTGCCGTCTTTAGCAATAGGGCTCTACCATCAGTTTGTGAAGAGCAACCAATAACCTGAGATGTTATGGGTTTCCATGGAGCCCCTTTGCCCAATCACTGAACTGAATCCATTCCTGTTACTATAGGTTTTATTTGGTGGAGAAAGATGTCTAGTAAGGGCATCGTCTCCCCAATTATTTGGTGACTACATTTATATTTCTTTCATATATGTATACATTTTAAGAAGCTTCCACATTAGTCTGCTTCCATATGGCCCTTAGTGTTAGTTTTCCCATCCTGTATTCCCTCCTTTACCTGTCTTCTTCCTTTACCTCCTTTACTCTTGATATTATTACACCAAGAGTTCTTACAGAAAGATATGCTTCATTTGTATTTTTTTCTTTCTTAAACCTATACATGTATACCTTTCTATAGAAAATTAGGCATGGACTTTATTTTCTGTGATTTGTATAGCATAAGTGCATCTATTATGCATTTTAAAATTAAGAGTAGAAGCAGAAAATGCATACATCCTTCAGTAGTAAAATCCACAGACAATGGCATTCTTTTCGGAAGGGGTACCCAGCCAGCAATCTGATGCCAGGCCCAGGCTTGGTTCAGAGAACTAGCTATAGCCTCCTAAAGAAATCATCCTTCTTCCCAGGGCTTTCCTGTTGTGCTTTCCAGACTCCATTCAGTATGAGCTGAATCAAGTTCCTTTCTATCTTACCCAACATTTTCAGTCTCTATGGAACCTCCACAATCCTCATGTCTTTGATCTCCAATGCTTAGATCCTTTCTGTGTTTCCCATGCCTCAAATCATCTATGATAGTCTTAACATTTGGAGTCACATGGCCTGGCTAGTTTTAACTCAACTTGATATAAGCTAGAATTATCTGAAAGGAGGGTGATGTGGGAAGTCCTTCTGGATATGTGTTGCTTTTATTGGCTTATGAATAATGCTGTTTTGGCCAATGGTTTAGCAGAATAAATCCAGGTGGGAAATCTGAACAGAGATAGAGAGAGAAAGTATGCTGAGTCAAGAAGAAGCCATGTAGCTGCTGAAGGAGACAAACACTGAAAACTTACCTGTAAGCTACAGCCTCATGGTAACACACAGATTAATATAAATGGGGTAATTTAAGATGTAAGAGTTAGTTAATAAGAATCCTGAACTAACAGGCTAACCAGTGTTGTAATTAATATAGTTTCTGTGTCTGGTTGGCTGGGAACTAGCGAGCAGTCTAAGAGGAAATCTCAATGGAGAAAATGCCTCCATAAGGCCCAGCTGTAAGGCATTTTCTCAATTAGTGATCAATGGGTGAGGGCTCCACATATTATAAGATGCCATCACTGGGATGGTGGACCTGGGTTCTATAAGAAAGCAGGCAGAGCTAGCCAGCAGGTAGCACCCTTCCATGGCCTCTGCATCAACTCCTGTCTCCTGGTTCCTGCCCTGTTTGAGTTCCTGTCCTGACTTCTAACAATTGAAGTGTAAGCCAAATAAAGCCTTTCCTCTCCAAGTTGCTTTGGTCATGGTGTTTTATCACAGCAATAGAAATCCTAACTAAGACACATAGAAATGTGGATTTAAAAGATAGGTTGAGGAGATGCCAACTCAATGGCTTGTTCAATCATTTAGTCTACGAATAAACAGTGAAATATCAAAGAAATTCAGAAACACATGATTTCCCTTTTTCTCTTGAAGTTTGTATAATTTTAAATTTTAGATATTTTTAATTGTTTCTGTGAAAAAATAAGGAAAAAAAGGAAATGAAATTATTGCCAATGTCATTATTGTCTTTTTCTATAAAGCAAATTAAGGGTAGTTGAGAGATTTTGAAGTGTTGATAAAACAAAATATAAAGAATTGGCACTATAGATTGTGTGGATCCTAAAATATCATGTGTTAGCTTCAAAGATAGGAAGGAAAAAGTTTTACAAATTCTCTTCAGTGTTTAGTTTTTTTGGGATGGTTAAATCATATATCTCCCAAAAGATGGAAGGATTGAGATAGCACTATCAACTTGGAGTATTTGAAATTCATTCCAGTTTAAGAGTTTTTACTACTTGAAATGAGGCTATAATGTGATAATTCAAGGTGATTCTTATGAAAACTGGGCACTGATAAGTAGCATCAGGCTAAAATAGTTGGGAACATTGTTTGTCTTATAAATCCTCACTTAATTAGATCTGTGAGGTGTGGAGGTGGTGCTGGGAAAGCAAGCCTCACGGCCATGTGCATCTGGGCAGCACTGATTGGTCTCAGTGTGCTGTAAGAGAGGAGAAGGGAGCTATATCTGTGAGTGAGGCAAGGAGGAGGGAGAGGCAGGGGACAGCCCGTGGATATGATTAAGATGAATTGTACACAAATATGAAAATGTCAAGGAATAGCACAGAAAATGAGAAAACAGAAATGTTTTAGAAGGTTATCATTTTCTTACACTTTTAGGTGTAGTATATTTCCTTAATTGTTAGTTAATTGCCTTTGTTTACTTTTAAGCATCAGTTCTTCACTGATGCCCTGTTAATGTTAGTTAATTTGATTGGAATATTTGAATTTCATACCCCCACCACCTCTGTAATCGCTTATGGTCTTCTCGGTCTCCTTCTAAGGATTTTGCTGATGCTATTCTTCCTTGAAGATTTTTCTTCCGTCTTCCTAAGGGTAAACTAACCATCCTGGATGTTCCGTTCCAGTTCTTGTTTGTCCGTAGTCACAGCAAATTCAGGCACCTTTTCTTATTGTCAAGTCCAAGGCACTTTCTTTTTGTGCTTCTCCTTGATTTTGAGATAATTTCGTGATTTCACTGATACTTCAAGCATGAAATTTTCATCCCGGTTATTTGCTGTAGGCAGGCCACACAGTGTCTACTACTTTACAATGCAGATTCCATTTTAACTACCAATCTGAAGATCTAATAAGAAAGTTTCCAGTCGACACCCCGTGATTTTAACCCTGTAGGAACCCCTGTGTCATCCTAACAGGCTGACAAGGGACATAATGCTGACAAGAAGGGAACAATTTGAACAGGGGATCATTATCTCGTTATATCATATCGATGATGAATTGGATCATGGAATCTGAGTTCTTTACAATTTATAATTACATGTCAGAAGACACGGGGAAGTGCTGGGGAGCAGCAGGGCATGCGTGTGGAGAGCAGACATGAAGAGGTGGTGCCAGTACTTAAAATAGGTTGCTGTTAGACCTTGCATAATTGTATCTTTCTGTCTCCCTATGTTTCCTGCCATCCCTGCTTTGTGGAGTCTTCACTTTCACTGATACTGAACCAGCAAAAAGTGTTAAAAGTATAAGGAGACAACTCATCAAAGAGGACGTATGGACGACACCTAGTGCATGGAATATGCTCCACGTTATATGCTATTCGGGAGTTGTGGATTTAAATGATAAGCTACCATCATAAAACTATTCAAGTGATGGAGATGGAACAAACCCACTGATAACAGCACATTTTGGCAAGAGTCTAGAAAAACAGGACCTCTCATTCTTTCTTCTTGAGAACAGAAATTGTTCTGGTGTTTTAAACACAGTTTATTTAAATAAACAGACTTATACTACATTTACCAAGAATCGTTCTTCTTCTTCTTCTTCTTCTTCTTCTTCTTCTTCTTCTTCTTCTTCTTCTTCTTCTTCTTCTTCTTCTTCTTCTTCTTCTTCTTCTTCTTCTTCTTCTTCTTCTTCTTTTTTGGTTTTTCGAGACAGGGTTTCTCTGTGGTTTTGGAGCCTCTCCTGGAACTAGCTCTTATAGACCAGTCTGGCCTTGAACTCACAGAGATCTGCCTGCCTCTGCCTCCCAAGTGCTGGGATTAAAGGCGTGCGCCACCACCGCCCGGCAAGAATTTACTTCTAAATGTTTCCTCAACTGAATTATAAACTCATGCCTTAGCCAGCACTAACACATGAATGTTCAGATAAGCATTACCTATGGCCTGCCCAAATAAGAAACAGCCCAAATGTCTTTTAGTAAGAGAATAAATAAATAAGTAGATAATAAAAATACATGAGTTGTTAATATTTTTTTTAAATTAT
>NW_026068035.1:3866914-3964695 GCF_014885135.2 Alexandromys fortis
CAATCAAGTCCCCCTCCCTCGTCAGCCTAAAGAGCAATCAGGGTTCCCTGCCCTGTGGGAAGTCCAAGGACCACCCACTTCCATCCAGGTCTAGTAAGGTGAGCATCCACGAAACTGCCTAGGCTCCCATGAAACCAATAGGTACAGTAGGATTAAAAACCCATTGCCATTGTTCTTGCGGTCTCAGTAGTCCTCATTGTCCACTATGTTCAGCGAGACCGGTTTTAACCCAGGCTTTTTCAGACCCAGGCCAGCTGGCCTTGGTGAGTTCCCGATGGCATGGGGTACCCCTCAGTGCCTGTTGCCTAATGGAATCATACAGTTGAAGAGACCATATTACATTCCGTTCCAACTATATGTCATTTTTAAAGTTTAATTTACATTCTCTTAATCATCATGATGTCTCTAGTTTTACCTGTTATTTACTTAATCTTCTATTTTTAATTTTTTCTCATATTTTAATAACATTTATTATTTGATAAATTTTGTGTATAAATTAGTTTTAGATATCTTTACATATTCTTCATACAGGTACATTTTAAGCAAGTGATTCTTAACCTTCTACTCATCTTTGCATATTTTCTTTTTATCCTTTTATTGAAAATAGATTTTTTTCTCACAGTATTTAACTTGGTTGTGTTTTCCTCTTCCTCTACCCCTACCAGTTCCTCCCCTTCTCCCCTCCCCGTTAGATCCTCCACCTTTCTATCTCTCATTATGAAACAACAGGCTCCTAAGGGATAACGACGAACATAACAAAATAAGATTTAATAAGATGAAACAAAAAGTCACATTAGAGATGGACAAGACAAACTAACAGAAGGAAAAGATCCCAAGAAGATGCAGAAGAATCAGAGACCACTCACTCACTCACTCACTCACTCACTCACTCACTCACTCACTCAGAAATCCCACAGAAGCAATAAACTGGAAGCCACAGTCCATATACAGAGGAGCTGGTGAAGACCCCATAGGTCCTGCATGTGCTACCACAAATCTCTGTGAGTTCATATGAGCTTCACTCATGCGAATTTAGGGGGCCTTATCCTCCTGGCGTCCTCTACATCCTCCGGCTTTTATACTCTTAAGCCTCCTCTTCCACAGGGTTCCTTGAGCCCTGAGGGGAGAGATTTGATGTAGACATCCCATTCAGGACTGAGTGTTCCAAAACCTCTCACTCTCTGCAGAATGGCTGGCTGTGGATCTCTGTGTTTTTTTTTTCTTATTTGCTGCAGGAAGAAGCTTCTCTGATGATGGCTGATTTATGAGTACAACAGGGTATCATTAGGAGTCATTTTATTGCTCTGTTTTGTTTTTAAAGAGCAGTAGTATTTACTCCACAACAGTGGGCTACTTACTATCTGGTTCTTTGTCACCCGAGTAATGTAGAGTATGGGTTCCATCTTTTAGAGTGGGCCTCAGGTCAAGTTAGACATTGGCTGGTTCCTCTCACAAATTTTGTGCTACCACCGCCCTAGTATATCTTGTAGGCAGGACACCATGATAGATTAAAGTGATTGTGCCTGGTGGTACTTACACTTCTTTTTCGTCAGTGTGTGAAGTACCTTTCTGTACCAAAGATGCTAGCACGTAGGGGCGAATCCTCTTTGTAGCCAGCTCAACTTCCCTATGTTCAAAGAGCTGGCTGCCTAGGTGTTGTTTTCAGCAATGCAGCCTTGATATCAGCTTGTGGAAAGATAATTATTGTCTTGGCAACAGCCTGGGCTGTTTGTAGATTCCCATGAAACTCCTTAGATATAACCTGATTCTGGGCCTGAATACTTCATTTGGTGACAAGAGATGGCCAGTTGGGGGGCTTTGTCTTAAATTATCTGGTGATTTCATTTAGATCACACACACATGCACACACACACATACACGCACACACGCGCGCGTGCACATACACACGCGCGCGTGCACACACACAGAGTTTTAGAAAGCTTCTATTGTATTAGGTTTCCATGCTACTTCTCAAATGGTCCTTAATTTTTGCTGGCTCTCATCTTATTTCCCCTCCCTTCTCCTTCCTCGCTTGATACTCCTGTTCTAGTCCACTCCATTGATCCGTAATGATTTTATTCCCCTTTCCTAACAAGATCGAGCCATTCTCCTTCTCCTAGTCCCTTATTCTATTCCTTATTTCTGTGATTCTACGGATTGTAACATGGTTAACATCGACAACTGTGGAGGCCTGAAAATTTGAATTTATTTCCCCCTGGACCAAAGGTCAGAGAGTTGGAACTTACTTCTATTCCTTAAAGGTTATTGTGTTTCTACCTCAGACAAAGGTCCCATCTAGACTTTTACCAAAGAGTTCTGCTCACTCAAGGTTATTGTCAACTGGTGTGGCTAATAGCCAGCCCTTGTACTTCAGGAATAGATATGTTTCTATCGCAAACAAAAATCTAAGGATACAACAAAGTTCCAGATAACTTTGGGTTCCTCCCAGGGAGTGGTTTGCCTACAGAATGTTTTGGTCTAGGGTTTGAGTATGACTTGCTTTGTTCTAGGAACAGAATATTTAACTATGGATGCAGCTCACAATCTTCAACTAGGTTTGTTCATTACCTTGTGTCATGTTAATGTAGTTTTTTGTCTTACTCCTACTTTTTGGGGTGGGAGGTATTTTAAGCAGTTGGAAATTAAATGTAGGCGATTTTAGTACTTACTGGAACTACCTCCTGATACTATCTTATGTTTCTCTGTTTTATTATTTTCATTCATGTCTTCATATTCTTTACAAACATTTCTAAATCCTCGTGCCTCTTCCCTGGCATTTTTGTCAAGACTTGTTCCTGACAGACTACTTTGAGCTTCCATTTTGCACCTGTCAGAATGGCCAAGATGAAGAACATTGATGACATTCTATGCTGCAGAGGGTGTGGGGTAAGGGGAATGCTCTTCCATTGCTGGTGGGAGTGCAGACTTGTCCAGCTGCTTTGGAAATCAGTATGGAGATTTCGCAGAAAATTAGAAATCAATCTACCTCAAGATCCAGCAATACCACTTTTGGGTATATACCTGAAAAAAAGTTTATTCATTCCACGAGGACATGTGCTCAACAATGTTCATAGCAGCATTATTTGTAATAACCAGAACCTGAAAACAACCTAGATGCCCCTCAACTGAAGGACAGATAAAGAAGATATGATACATTTACACAATGGAGTACTACTCAATGGTAAAATAATGACATTTTAATATTTGCAGGCAAATGGATGGATCTAGAAAAAAACCACATTGATAGAGGTAACCCAGACCTAGAAAGACAAATATAATATGTACTCTCTCATAAGTGACTTTTAGAGATAAAGCAAAGTAAAACCAGCTTACCATCCATAGCCCCGGAGAACCAAAAGAGGACCCTAAGAGAGACATACATGGATCTACATAGGAAGGAGAAGAAGACAAGATCTCCTGAGTAAATTGGGAGCATGGGGGTCACAGGAGACAGAAGAAGGGGAGAGGGAAGGAATAGAGGAGATCAGATGAAAAAAGAAAGATATAGCACAATAAAAACAAAAAAGAAACGTAGCCATCCTGATGGGTGTAAGAAGAAATCTCAAAGTAGTTTTGATTTTGATTTCCCTGATGTCTAAAGATGCTGAACATATTTAGGTGTTTCTCAGCCATTTACATTTCCTCTACTGATAATTGTCTGTTTAAATCTTTGTGTCACGTTTAGCTTATTTGTTTCCTTGACATTTACTTTAAATTAAAGCTAATATATTCTTAGTTTCTATATAGACTAACTTGTCATTTTCTTTTATGATGTGCACTGAGTCTAATTTAGGACATAAATTTTCCAACATTCTCTTTCATACTTTATCTAGAAGTTTTACATTCTTGACTCAGTATATAGATCTGTGACTCTCTGGTCTCTGTTCTGCCTATCTTTATGCCAATATACCAAGAATGTCTTGATGACGATAACTTTGCAAGCATATAATGTAAAACTATCAGGGTTATTTCTAATTTTAACAGACTATTTTTAGAATGGACTTGGTTTTGAAGAAAACTGACTAGAGAGCATAGATAGCTACCCAATGAAAAGACTAACAAGATCATCTGGTTTTCCTTTTTCTAAATGCATTTAAGTTTTTATTTCCTATGTATGTAGCATGAATTTTCCTTCATTTCACCCCTAGTATCCTGTCTCACTCCCTCCTTCTCCCATGAAAAAATACACCATCCACACATTTCCCCTCCTAAATTTTATGTCCTTTTTGTGTTCTTCTTTGGAAACGCAAATACCATATAAACTGTAGAAACAGTTTGACACTTTTTTTTCAATTACAAATACACCGTTTTCTGTGAACCAACCATCTCATCTTAGATGTTTTCCAAAATGGAATAAAAAAAAGTCTTATGCATGAATTGTTCTTCAGTTTTACTCATAGTGATGTCAAACTCTAAGGAACTCAGCTGTCTTTCATCAGATGAATGAAACCCGTTGCTGCAGCTTATCACCCAGCACGGATAGGCAACAGCACAGGCAATTTAAAACAGCCAGGAAACTGAAGATAGCTCAGCCACATATTCTATAGTCGGCTTGATTCCATTTGGTTGAGAATTTAGAACAGGGAATATTATAGTCATGAAAAGAAATAGTAGCTTGGACTTTATTATCTAGAGCTATGACTGAATTTATGGAGATTTAGGAACACATTTGTCAAAACCGATCAGATTGTATTTTCACAAATGGTGAGTTTTATTTTATATAACCTACCCTATCATTTAAAAGACCAGATGCCCTGTCTCGAAAACCAAAAACCCAAGCCGAAGTCTTTGTTTGTGTGCAGAAGGACTTTTAAAGGCTCTCTTCTTCCTTTTGTATTTAGTGTCTATCTAATAAAGCCTAGCCAAGGCAGACAGTACTGCTCCTCCATGGGTCATTTATTCTTTGGTACTTTCATGGCTTTGCACATACTGTTTATACTTCTTGGCTTTTAGTGCATAGCATTAGATATAACAAAAATATTTTGGAAATAAAGATTTTTCGGGTACAGAAAGTGATTTGAACAAGTAACAAAAATCAGGGATCATTGTGGACTAAGAGGTGGGAAAACTGTAAGAGCCAGAGGAGCTGGAAGTTTCCTGTGAAATCATGTCTTCTAGAAATGTCGGAGAAGTTGCATCATGAAACTCAATAACATGGCTTTCTAAACAAGACTTGAGTACCACCGCGGCTGGGGTTGCTAACATGGGCAGGGGAAAGCTCCCAGGGTCTCCACCGTATGTAAAGAAGGTGGGTAACCTCAGAGTTGAGAGTGGGAGAAATGATCTTTCCTAGGGAAGACCCCTCAATTGGTTATCCAGTCCCACCTGTTCAGCCCTGAGATCATACATACAGGTGACATTATACAGACCCAACAGGATACATTTAGAAATTGTGTGTGTGTGTGTGTGTGTGTGTGTGTGCGTGTGTGAACAATTAAATAAGGAAGCCATGAATTTGAGGGAGTAAGGAGGATGTGAGAGTTTGGAGGGAGAAAATGTTGCACCAATAATATAAATAAAATAAAATAAAAAATAAAAAGAAGATATATTCCCTTGATTATTGTGACCTTGTTGGTATTTCCAGGTAAATAAAAACTCTGATATATAATAAAAACTTATTATATAAACAATATAGAGAGCAGAAGTTAGACTTGATGCAAGGTTCCTGATTCCATATCTAATGTTCCTTATCACAAGTCTTCCTCCATTTCTTCAGAATCAGATGCTTCATGTTTCTTTCAAACTGTGTGTTACCTAAAATGTGCTATACTGAGTGGATACAACTTCTCCATATTTTAAAGATTTATTTGTTTATATGTATATGTGTGAGCTTGAACATATGTTTATGTGCCATGTGAGTGTAAATACCCATGGAAGCTAGAGCAGGGTACCAGACTCCCGGGACTGGAATTTCAAACAGTCCTAAGTCACAGTGTGTGGGTGCTGGGAAGGAAACTTGGGTCCTCTGTAAGAGCAACAAGAGCTCCAAATCACTGAATCATGTCTCCAGGATCATAATTCCCTATATTTAAATTGGCTTATTAAGTTTTACCATGAGTACTCTCTTATCATTAAATTATTCTATAGTAATGTGTCTGTGTAATCTCTCCATCAATTATGGGTTAATAAGGTGATGCATATTACTTTAGCCAAGAAAAATATCTTGTATATGCTTGATATGCAGTATTTTGTCAATTATTACACTTTGTTCTTCTGTAAGAAGATGTTGAAAATATACGTATTTAGAGGGGGTATGTCTACTTAAAACATAAGAGGACCAAGTAGTATGTCTATCATTGAACTACATAATACAGAAAATTAAGGATAAAAAAGCTAAAAATGTTTTTCTGATGAAACACAAATATTTAGAAGCACTAAATTGAAAATATTAATTTATATTCAAAGTAGTAGACACTGGTCCACTGTCCTCTGGCAGCGCGGCTGTGAGAAGCAGCTGGCCTGCGTCCTCCATCATTTTCCCATTTAATTTTATATTTTGGTCATTTTATGTGTACGATATTGCATCAATAAACATGTGCTTAATGGACTGAAGCTAAAGAAAATGGAAGCATCCAAAGTGTCAACTCTGATCTCCAGTACTGAGATTACCACATTTTCATCAACTCCTCGGAATATCTTTTCCAGGGACCCTCGAAAACAAGTTAGTTTCCTTGTGGAACAGATGAAAGACTGACAGCTCTTGCAACCCTTCCCGTGGGATTCAGGGACACTTGTCCCCGCATTTTCTTTAAAATATACTGCACTCAGTGTGGTCACTCCACAGCCTCACGCTATTTGCTGAGTCAATTCACAATTAGATTTCTATATCAATCCAAGTTGTCTCAAAAGGATAGACAGACTCAGTAATACTGCAAAGTTCAAGAGATTAGATTGATTTAATGTGGAGAATTATATTTGTGAACTCAAAGGAGTTATTGAGTATAGGAAGTAGCCGTGACTGTTTGAATCAGTATCTATGATGAATGGACATCATATCAAACTCATTTAATTTTACACCGTGACCAGATTATCAGATTTATATATGGATCTCACAAGCAGTCTCAGAGTCTTTTGGAGTGCCATCAACAAGTCTTATTTTAAAGGAGACGTTGTAGATAACTGAGTAATTATGGTTAAAGAGTGTTTATTGCTGGATTGCTGCTGACCTTCCCCATTAGTCCTTCACCTCACAAACAGCAGCGTGTTTATCATCACTGTCTGGCAGTAAAGAAGACATATGCTCATGAAATCAAGGACTGTCCTAATGTTAAAAAGAGGGTAACTATTTTAGATCCAAAATAAAAATCTAGTTTGAGCAATGAGCTAAATCTAATGGTATGAACTTCAAAAGGGACAAATATGAGGCTAGCAATTGAATTTTAACGAGCAGTGGAAGGTAAGGTAAGACAGAGACAAAGAAACACAGACAGATTAATATATAGTAAGCTCATATTTAATCCATACTTCCATGTGGTTAAGAAAAAGGCACTAAAAGTTCAATTTATATAAAGGGCAAAACTGTTCTCTGCAATGGAGGTTTATATGTGGACATTAGAGCTGTCCTTTACAATATAAAATTGTGATTGAACTTGACCAAGATGTTAGAAAGATCGAAGTCCATGCTATATGAGAATCATTTACATAATCAGGAATATTAGATATTAGAAAGAGGAGGATTTTTCAGGGATAGGGTAGCTTTTAAAGACACTGAAGCATGGGATGACAGGCGAGGGAGATTTCACAAGTGCTGAGAGACAGTGTTGGACTCTGCAGCTTACAGGCACAGGGGGCAAGGCTGTCTTTGTTCCTCAGATCAAGAAAATTACCTGTTATGTCCCAATAAATTGTTATTTAATAAATATTTGAGAGGAAGAGTTTCTTTCCCTGCTTATTTTGTCATTCACCTACGAAAAATGTCTGAAGGAGGGCGTACTATCCAAACCCGTTCTTCATAGGTAAAATGTAAGTTAAACTTTAAAATGAGATGGCAATACAGATTGACGAGATTATTTTGATTTCTCATTCAGGGTGCTTTTAGAGTGAGCAAATGTGGTACCTAGCATCCACATCAGGAATCTCAGGCTTTGTTCCCAAGACTGGTAGGGGTCTGAGTCTAAGGGCAGATGCTGAAGTTTCTACAGCATGCTTCTCTTTACAGTGGATCGTACAAAGACACATGAACAGTTAAGAGAAAGTGGATGGCTTATTAGAGAAAGTTTTATTTGAGGGAGAGGTGCAGGGGAGCGGGTGCCATGGCCCCTGTTGATTGGTTCAGAGGGCAAGAGGGGAAAGGAATGAAGCCAGGTCAGCTGTGACTGTTTTGGGTCATTAGTACTGTGCCTGCCTCATTCAGGTTTGTATGATTCAAGCTTGTCAGACTGTGCTCCCTTGGGTGAATGGAGATCAGGTAAAGCGAGTGTTGCTCGCTTTTTGGTGATACCTTCTAGGCACATTAATCTCAGGGACCTTCTTCATAAATTTCTACTCTCATGCCTTACAATCACATCCCAAATGGTAAAGATTTACCAGGCTTCTGTATGGATTCCTTTTGAACTGACTGCAGACATACTGAGTTATAGCCACCGTTAAGTGTCCCCAACAAAGCAGGTCAGGTTTCCCTGCAGAATTTCACTGCATCCTAAAAGTAAACAAAACTATTAGTCTGATGTGTGGAGTTTAACATCGCTCTACTGTATTAGAATGTGCCTCTTCTTGTGTCAGTTTGTGAGATGTTCTGGCTTAGCATCCACCCTGACTCAGGCCCCTGATAATTTCATGATGATCCTGGGATCGAGAGAAAATGCCCGTCAAGGAAGCTATCTGTCGTCTCTCAGGTTTGTTCCTGTCCACATAAAATATGGACTGAACTAAGTGAGATGGTGCCCAGATCTATTTGGAATAGGAAAGTGGGAATTAACCTTAAAATTTTTTTTAAAAAGTGAGTTGTTCATGGGGAGAGCACTAGGTCAACGAAGATTGTTGATGGACTGAGTTTCCTTCATAGGCTCTCCTTGCCCCTAAACCTGACCCTATGTGTGTGCCTGGAGTCATTATGGAGTGAATTTGATATTCCTTAGCCTGTGGGTAACAGGAACTAGCTGAATAATTCAACAGTGCCTGAATCACTGTTTTAGTGACACTGGTATTAAATCCAAGGTCTTCAAATGAGAAATAATGGAATCTTGGGGAATGGTGTGGAGCCACCGGTAAATGTCTGGGCACTTGAGTTCTTTCCCTTGATATTCTAAAAGTTATTCTACTTCCTGTTTTCTGAGGATCTTAGGGATCAGCTAGCAGATGTGTCCCTTCCAAGAAAAGTTAAGTGAAATCTTATGCCATGAATAGCAGAATTTGGTTTTGGGAAATATCATTAAGGTTAAAAGAAGAAAGGAAATTAAATTTATGGAGAAATGTTATTTTCTCACACAGGTGAGCTGTAGTGTCCCCTTTTGTAAATACATTTTTATAATTAAATATGTTGTATAGGTTTTGAGTTAGAAAAAATACTCCTTGTGTATGAATTTCATTATTTTGGGGTCCTTAGTGTTAGTGGCAGGATGATATATATAGATGAAGTGAATGAAATAAATAATTTTTTATTCTTTAAAATTAGCAAACAACTGTTCATCCACCCATCCATTCACTGATTGATCCACTACAAAGAGGGAATTTTTCAAATGACTGGATAATTCCTAGGTATTATTTTAGTGCTAAAGAAATTTAGATCAAATAAACACACAAAGCAATATTAAAAATTATTCAGAGGTCTTTAGCGTTTCTGAGTTGCTTTATCTCACCCATTACCTATTCCTTTATTCCAACTCTCTTTCTCCATTTGTGTTTGTCTCTCTTTGTATATATAGTGCACACACTTCTAATTCTATCCATGATTTAACTCTGATTTTTAAAAGTCTATCCTTCAAACTTTATTTTTCTTAACTGTCATTTAAAAGAGTGATAAATTACTATAGACAGAGATTAATATATATTTCTCATCGCAATTTGCCAAGATATCCATTAGGCAAAAGGATTTACTATTTAGGCCATAAATGAGATTATGACACCTCAAGCCTAAGCATCACGAAACTGTGAGGGTTTAGGTAAGCATCGTGAGGGTCATGGTCAGCATCGTGAGGGTCATGGTCTCTCAGGTCCGCATTTCTTGTCAGCTGCCTGCTCATCAACCCATTTTTGTACAATAGGCCTGGAGGATAAAGTAACCAAGATGATACAAACTTTATTTTCTGAAATGTCTTTATCGCTTGCTGGTTTTTAGATGAATCTAATGTGTCATTTCTCATTTTTTTACATGTGATTACTGTTTGACAACAATATAGTGTTTTCTGGCATCAACAAGAGGAATTATTAAAATTCAACTTTTCCCGTGGAACAGACGAGAGGAGCATCAGAACACTATTAAAATAACATATCCATGGAGTAGTAACATATGTCTTATTTTTACAAAGATGGAGAACTAAGTGATACTACTTTGCTGAATAGTGCATTATGTCAGAAAAAGAAAAAGAATTTTGGAATTTTATCTCTCACACTTCATTTTCATTCCTAATACGTATTTTGAAGGAGCAAGTGGCGCTAATGGTGATTTTATGCTCCTGTAAGCTCCTACCTTTTGGCTAACATAACCCACCACATGGCTTTTCCAGTGTAACAAAGTCATAAATGGCTATTCATGTAAGGATACTTTCATTTGAGAACATCAATGATGCAGAATAAAATATTCCATATTTGGAAACCAATTCCTGTGTAGTCAATCATGTATTCCATTTAGTGACTTCAGCCAGACATTCGTTATTTCTGAGTTTATGATTTCCAAAGTAAAGCATGACCCTTGAGTAGTAAATGTGCTTTCTTTTCTGACAGGAGAGCTAAATGCTTGGAAATAAAAACTGACTGTTCCCTTATCAGCACAAAAACTGCCATTTTAGAGTAATTAAAAATAATATTTATAGCCTCACGTTTGCATAGTGTGCTTCAAGATATTTATTACTCACACATAGGCATCACTAGGCAAAAGTCTTTGAAGAAGCTGCTGTTGGAAACCAGCAATGTGCTACCCTGGCTTTAGATACTATGTCGCACAGAAGTGACTCCATGTCCTGTATTTTCCTGTGGATGAACATACAGACAGCTAAACAGTAATGAGGAAATAGAGTTGCATCAACTCGACACCAAATACTCACGTGCATTTTCCCAAGTAGGATGGATATAATGGGACCAGATCCAATCTCAGTGCATTGTTTGTTTCTCAAAGGACTTCATGTCCCAGAAATTTTTTCATTGACATCAGCCCCCTCTATGGAATCAGGCATGATCTTTCATGTGACTTTGGCAGAAAAAAAGTTGTATTACAGTTTTCATATCACAAATCTAATAGCATATGACAACTGTAATAGGTCCATGGAGAAGATACCCTTGACACTTCTTCCAGTTACATCATTATTTTCAGAGGAGACACATCATATACAAAGAACAGAAAAAAGTCAATAAGTGGATTTTTTTTCAGTAGAGATTTGGCAAACCAGGAGTGGATTCGATGCTACACCAAAGTATCAAAAAATAAAACAACCAGATCAACATGATGGCTCAATAGGCAAAGGCGTTTGCTACCAAGTCCGATAACCTAAGTCCAATTCCTAGAACACACATGATAGAAGGGAACAGACTCCCACAGGTTGTCTTCACACACACACACACACACACACACATACACACACATGTGCGCACACATGCACTTCTAAATAAATAAATAAATAAATAAATGTAAAAGAGAGAAAAAACTTTCAACCAAGAAACATTTTCCCATATAAGCGAATGCTGAGAGTTTGTCATGGTTGAATCTAGCTTTAAAAAAAAAATGCTAACGGCTACCCTTTTAGTTAAAAGGAGAAACCCCAACAGCAGAAACCATGCTTTCTAGTGCTAAGAATGTGGTGTTAGGATCCGGATGCTGTAGGTGCAGTGCCTGAAGCAGCGCTCTCTCTTCTCTTAGAGCCACAATTTGTTGGAGGGAGGCCGCTTGTTTGTTTTCCCGCTCCTCAGCATCTCAGACACGACATAATCACACTCAGCTCAGACCCAACATTACCACACAGGAACTGTATTATTTAAATCACTGCTTGGCCCATTAGCTTTAGCTTCTTATTGATTAACTCTTACATCTTAATTTAACCCATCTCCAGTAATTTGTGCATCACCACGAGGTCGTGGCCTACCAGCAAAGTTTCAGCATGTCTGTCTTGGGTGGCTCAATGGCTTCTCCCCGACTCCACCTCCTTTCTCCGAGCGTTCAGTTTAGTTTTCTCTGCCTACCTCTATTTCCTAAGCAGGCCCAAGACAGTTTCTTTATTAACCAATGGTATCACAGCACACAGAGGGGACGAATTTCAAGGTGCAGAGCAAAGAGGAGGGGCAGAGACTTAGGAAAGAGGTTCTAAGTAGGAATCTCACCAGAGGGAGGATTCCAATAACTCAGGAATTACCACACAGGCAAAGGAGTAAGTGCCATTGTGATGAAATTTCAGTCAGAGGGTATCCCCAAGTAAATCAACACTCGTCAGGGAGATGCCCTGAATCACAACAGACAGGAATCCCCTTCTCACCCAGTAGGGTCAGAGGATCCTCTGGATGTACCAGTGTGGCTTTGTTATAGGTTCCTTTGTTTTAATAGGTTTCAGGAGTCCAGAGAGACAGAGAGAAGGCTCTAGAAAGCCATTGAGAGAGACCCAGAGACAGAGCAGGCGGCTCAGAGGAGGCACTGACAGAGTAGGGAAGGAGACACACGTGGGCAGAGTAGTTAGAGAGGTGAAATGGCTGAAAAACATTGTCTCTAAAATATGGAACAGAGTATGGTGGGTGGCAGGAGCCAGCAACAGCAAATGATCTGTACCTCAGAGGATCAAAATCAACAGGTTAATCCCATTATGTGGGACAGTGGCCTTGGAAAATGGGGCCCAGTGTTCTCCTGGGTTTTGTTTCCCTATGTATGTGATGTGATGAAACCACTGAATTTCAACACTCCATGGGTAGAAAGAAAGATTTATTGGGGATCAGTCTGGCAAGGCTATCTCTGGGGTACAGGGAACAGAGAGCACAGTGGTGGAAGGACAAGCTGATTTTATATGGTGATCAACAGGGTGCAGACTTTCAGATGATGCAGGCTGTTTGGACTGACTGGGAGCCCTTCCCAAGATAGTTGATTTTGAGGGCAGACTAAGGGATGTTCCTGTTAACCAAAGTCATCGTAAGGACTCTGTTTACCCAATAGGAATCCATCTGTTTGTCCAGTCAAAGTTCTGCTGTTTAGAACATTATCACTAGCTCTGCCATCAGGGAAGGGGGGTGAGAGAGGGAGAGAATGAATAAAGGTCAACATTCCTGATGAGCATAGACTAAAAATTTGTTAACCCAATATTTGTAAAATGAATACAGGCATATATAAAATATATCATATCTTATGATCAGACTGTGTCTATCCAGTGATGCCAGGGATTGTTCAACATAGGTAAGTTGATGAATGTAAAAGTCATACAAATAAATTTAAAAATGAAAATCGCATGATCAGCTCAATAGATGCAGTAAAAGAGTTTGACAAAATCCAAAAGTCCTAGAGAGAATAGGACTGGGGCGATATTATGTCAATATTATAAAATCTGTCTGTGACAAGCCCATAGCCAGCATTATCCTAAATGAAGAAAAGTGAAAAGGGATCTCATTAAAATCAGGAATGAGACAAGTCATCTATAAAAAGTAATTGTTTGGTATATAGTTGGCATTCTAAAGTGAGATAGAACTCTCCATGGTACATCTGTCTTTTCTGCAGTACACTTATAACAGGTATAGACAGAGGAATATAAAGAAGACATAAATTGAAAGTAAGACAGGGTAGAGCATGTTATAGGCAATATGCATCTGATATGGTCACCTACATATCTTCATTGCCACCATTGTTGTATTGATCATTGCCACATCGCATTAAATTTTACTTTATAGACATCATTATTCTTGGACTGGGAAAAAGTAGAAATCCCACATGCAATATTTATTTCCTGGGAATTGAGTGTAAAAGAGTCTTCTTTCTTCATTAAGGTGTTAATAAACTATGTCAGATGTTGATAGAGACTTTCAGAAAATTAACCAAAGAGTCTTGAGTTCCACTTGGTTATTTCTTTCAATGTACATTAAGATATAATCTATGACAGTTACATTTAACACTGCTTGTCTGTTCTTGAGAACAACTCCTCTTGCCAGGAATTTGGGGGCATCTCAGTGGAATGACCATCTGAGAATGAGAAAATTGCAGTCCCCTCTTGGGGTTTTCAGTATCATTAGTAAAATAATTTAAAAATGGATTCAAATGGAGATTCTAGGATCATTTTATCCAGGTTTAAAGTATTACCCTAGGGCAGTCAAACAGTAAATCTCAGCAGTCCCTGGAGGAGAATGGAAAAGTGAAAAAAAAAATGCACCCTGTTTATGTTAAGCTCACGTGAAACTCAGCTAGGTTTCTGACAAAACCCCCCACGACTTGGGGGAGTGCTTCAGAGGAAGAATAAGGAAGGCAGAAGTATCAGGAAAAGCACACTTAACTTTGGGCAGCAACGTTACAAGGGTAAATCCCTCACAGTCTCAGAGAGCCTACTAACAAGAACCACACTAGAGGCCAGCTCCCAAGGTCCAGTTGAAGGGCAGAAGGAGGGAGAAGACGAGCGAGCGAGGAAGTCAGGACCACAAGGGGTTGGTCCACCAACTGAGGCAATGTGCCTCTTCTAATGGGAGCTCACCAAATCCAGCTGGGCCAGTTCTGAATGAGCATGTGGATCAAACCAGACTCTCTGTGGCTGACAATGGGGGCTGACTGAGAAGCCATTGATAAAGGCACTGGGACTTGTTTTATGGCATGTTCTGGCTTTTTGGGTCCCTAGTCTATATGGATACACAGCTTCCTAGGCCTGGATGTAGTGGGGAAGGCCTTGGACTTCCCATAGGGCAGGGTTCCCTGCTCTCTCTCTCAAGCAGGGAGGGGGAGAGAGGAGGGTGAGTGGGGGAGCAGGAGGAAAATGGGAGGAGGGGAGGAAGTGGAAATTTTTGAATGGAAAAATAAAAAAAATAAACAAAAAGAATATTATCTCTTTTAAGGGCTAATTATGCCTCCTAGATCTTTAGCATGGCTTAAGCAAGTCCATCTACCTAGAGGTGGTCCTAAGAGGAAGTCCCTCACCCGAGTCATTGGCTTGCATAACTAGAAGATGGGGTCTTCACTAAGGCCAGGGATTTCATTCTTTTGAACAAAAGGAAAGTTTCTCCTGCATGACATTTTACTGCTGTTGTGACTTACCATTATAAATGGATAAATATTTCAGTACTTCCATTGGAAAGTTAGCAATCATTGACATACAGTACGAGAGGCCAGAAGAAGCCATGATCTAAAAGGCTTTTTTTGTAGTTGTGGAGAATGTGACCTGAAGGCAGTCATTCAGATGCTCAGGCTTAGACAAATTCAATGGCAAACCTAAGACATATATTTTCATTAATTTTGACTCTATTCTGACATAAAGGCCTTATTGCAGTTAGATAATTCTCATTTAACTTAGCATAAAGTCTTCATTTTTATCTTTATATACTCTTATATATCATAAAAATAATCTGTCATTGTCTCTGACAAAACCAAATTCTTTATTGGCAAGCAAGAGTCCTAGACTAAGTCTAAATGGAAGCATACGTTCATAGTGTTATATAAGTAGACTTGGTAGTTAATGAAACTAAAAGTATATTCAGAACAAAATAATGTAAACCTAAATATAAAATGAACCTCAAAGACTGAATCTATTTCTCTGAGCCCAAACTGGAAACTAAGTTAACACTACTTCTCTATAGAATGTCTTCATCCATATAATATTATTTTCTCTAGCAGATATTTATCCAGCCAAACAGTTGCTCACAGAACAACTTCTACAAAGATTCACACATTGCCGGGTGGTGGTGGCGCACGCCTTTAATCCAAGCACTTGGGAGGCAGAGGCAGGCGGATCTCTGTAGGTTCCAGACCAGCCTGGTCTACAAGAGCTAGTTCCAGGACAGGCTCCAAAACCACAGAGAAACCCTGTCTTGAAAAAAAAGAAAAAAGAAAAAAAATGAAAAAAAAAAAAAACAAAGGATTCACACATAAGGAGCATTCTTACCTCATTGTATTCATCAATCCCATCATCGTATCAGTTATCTAATTTAATTCTTATCCAATGGTCACTTTGTGAACCCAACCTAACCTGAACTTCAAATTCTGAATATATATTTTTTTCCTTCTATTGGATCCATGGGATGTTGAGCAAAGATGGGGACAGACCACCAAAGTCTAATAAACTAGAAGCAAACTTTATTCCAGAAACCAGAATTCAGGAAAAATAAAAATAAAAAATCTCCAAGGGGCACAAAAAAGTTTATCAGCTAGTTGAGACCACAGCCAGAGAGAGATTTTGTTAGGCTTGTGGCAAAAGGCTGGTTTCTGAATTCATCTTTTTATAGTGGGGGGGGGGCACCAAGCATTAGGTCTAAACAAAGGAATTTTTACAATTTCAAGGTAAAACTCAGATACAAATTGCCATATTTTACAATCTCCATTAACAAAATTTTTTAGTTAAATTAGTGTTTGCACTTAATCTGTTGTCTTCCGTGGTACTTCCAGGTGGTGTTTACTGAAGCCCTGTGCTCTCCCCTTAGATGCTGCCAGTTTCACAGAGCAGGGATAATGCTAACCCAGAGGTCATGTGTCTATTTCCTAAAGTTGACTCAGCTCATATCCGTAGGCTAGCTCTCAGTTTGCAGAGAGATGCTTTGGCCTTGTAAATAGAGCTATAGGTTGTAAAGCGAAATAACCCACTGTCAATAGTTAATCTTCAAGTTGCTGAGAAAGCTGCTGAAGTCTGTTTTCATTTTCCTAGGCTTACAACTTTATATTTCTTTATTTCTCATTCCTATTTTTGGATCTACATTTTTATTTTCTTATTCTTGGACTCTTCATCTTCTTGTAACACGACTGAAGAGTCTTCAGATGGCATTTCTATTACTGAGACAAGCAAAGTACCAAAATGCCCCCTTTTCCTTCACCAGTAGTTTGTATTGTTCATAGCTGAGGGGTAGGTGTTTGGTGACCTGCAAAGACTGAGACTCTGGGGACAGAGATGTGCTCAGAGAGAAACGAGTTATAAGTTTGACAATGAAAACACATAGGAGTTATTTAAATGGAAATTCTTCACATAGCAAGGCATAATTAAAAACATACTTCGTTTCCTAGGCCATGCAAACCTCAGAAATCTGTGTAGGTCTCAATAATAACTAAAATCCCTATAAGACCATAAAATAAGAGACTGAGTAGTCTTTGGTCCTTAAATATGTTGTAGAGAATTATTTTAAAGTATGTGACTTTTGTTTCTGCTGCATTGTTTAGCTCTGTGAAGCTATGATTCTTTGCTTGTCTAAAACCACAGATTTTCTAACAAAGAGCTGAACAGCCAATAGCGAGGCAGGAGAAAGGATAGGTGGGGCTAGTGGGCAGAGAGGATAAACAGAAGGAGAAATCTGGAGGAAAAAGGAAGGAACAAGACACAATGTCGGGGGCCAGTCACCCAGCTACACAGTCAGCTCCAGAGTAAGAGGGAAAGCAAGATTTACAGAAGTAAGAAAAGATAAAAGTCCAGAGGCAAAGGTATATGGGATAATTTGAGTTAAGAAAAGCTAGCTAGAAACAAGCCAAGCTAAGACTGGACATTTACAAGAAATAATAAGCCCCTGTGAGTGATTTATTTGAGAGCTGGGTGGCCTGCCCCCAAAGACCAAAGGAGTAAAGAGCCAAAAGACTAAAAGAACAAAACAACAGGGGTCAGTTCAAACTCTGCTGGTTAATGAAATTTCCTGGAGACATCAGCAGCAATCATGTTCCTTCTAGACAAGGCCCAGGAAGAAAAATACCGGGAGAGCAAGTGTCAAGCTGCGATTGAGGGGGAGGGCAAAGAACTTGTTCGTTTTGAGGATATTTCTAAAGTCTCTAAGATTCTCTAGTCCAAGATGTAAACATAGTAAACTATGATACTGTGGAGAGATTTTTTCTAATTTTCAATTCTTAACAGTGATGAAGTAACCAGAAAATTGTCATTCAGTGGGGAGAAAAATACTCATTTTATAAAGGATGTGGGTTGTGGGTCCCCTTGATGATAGCAAGAGCTGGTCTAATGATTTTATCGATAATACAGCCACTGGTTTGGCTTCGATATAACCACTATTCCGTGTCAGCAGAAGTCTATGGGTAGAGCCTCGTACCTTGAATGACATTGCAAAACCTCAAATGAAAGAAGAGCAGTAACCTGAATTAAAACAACAGATGATGGAGAGATAGCTCAGTGGTTAAGGGTGCCTACTGGGTTTGGATCCCAGTATTCACATCAAGGGATCACAGCCTCCTGTAACTCTAGTTCCAAGGGCTCCAGCGCCCTCTTCTTCAACAGTACACACATAGGGCATGCACACTCAAGCATACACTTAGACACATAAGTTAAAATTAAGAAATAAAAATGATATATAGAAATCAAACAATAGAACAACAACAACAACTTAATCCCTGCTCTAATCCAAGATGGATAGATCCTGGTGCACAAAAATTACATAAAATTAAAAACCAAGTCAATATGTCTGATCTATTTTAGTTTGAGTTCAGGTGCTGTGATAAGACACGAACCAAAAACAACTTAGGGAAGAAAGTGTTATTTCATCTTACACTTTAGTTCATTGTCCAGGAACAAAGCAGAAACTCAAGGCAGAAGTTTGAAGCAGGAGCCACAGGGATACATTGCTTACTGGCTCGCTTGATATGGTTTCATTCATAAAAGACTAAAGATTCCACCAGGAGGCTAGCAAAATTAATAAACATGTTTTCTCAGAGAGGTAAGATTCAAAGTTCACCTTCTAAAGTCAGTAGCATTCATCTATACCAATAACAAACACGCTGAGAGAGAAAACATCTGGGCAAGTCTACTCATAATATCCTCAAACAAAATAAAATACCCTGGAAAAAGCCGAGCTAAAGATGGGGAGGAGTTTACAATAAAAAACTGTAATACTGTGAAGGAAGAAATTTCTAAAGACACCAGAAGACAGAATGGCGCCCAGTGCTACAGTGTGACAGGATTGTTCGATGGAAAATGATCATCCCGTCAAAACCCGTAGACACTTCCGGTGAAATGGCAGTCAGAGTTGTAGTGCTGGCTTCCCAGAGGGGGAAAAAATCTAGAAATTCATATGGAACTGCAAAAGATTGCAGCCAGCCAGAGTAGTCCTTAGCAAAACTAATCCTGGTGGAGGTATCTATCACCGTACCTGGTTTCAAGCTACATTCCGGAGCAATAAAAACCGGCTCGGTGCGGGCACAAACATTCATCCAGAGCTGACATATGGAATGGAGTTGGGCAGGTGACCCACAGAAGACATCACAACTACAGCCCCATGACGTTTGACAAATTCATAAAAATGAAAGGAGAGCCTTTGTTTTTCACCCTTCACAAGAGTCTGCTCTGAAAGGATCAAAGACCTCAATATAAGATCTGGCGCTCTGAAAATGCTTGAGGAAAAAGTAGGGAGCAGTCTTTAGTATATGAGCTCCAGGAAGTGCTTTCTGACTAGAACTCCAGTTATACAGGAAATAAGACCAACAATTACCAAAAGGGGCCCCATGGAACAAAATACTCTTCTACACAGCATAAAGAAAACTATTAAGCATTTTTGACAACTTCATACACTGCCATCGACATCACTCACACCCACCCTGTCCAATTCTTCCCATGTCCCCTACACTCACTCATTCACAGTCTCTATTATTGTAACACACACACACATCACATATATATACACATGAATGCGCACACATGTATGTAAAACTTCCCGAGTCTAATTAGCCTTGCTTGTATGACTGTGCATACAGGCACATAAAACCTACTGAGTCAAGTTAGCTTTCCCTGTATGGCCATTCATCCAGAGCTGATCAGTCAGGATTGGGAAACCTCTGAGGGATTTCATCCCTGGAAGAAACAGTTTTTCTCTTTCTCGGAGTCCATCGGCCACCTTCATGTAAAGGTGGAACCATAAAGAATTCCCCCTGTCCACACTTCCTTGTCAGTTGGTGCTAGCATTACATCAGTCTCATTCAGGGAACCATATTGTTAAGATTTCATGGGTGTGGTTTCCATGTCATGTCCAGGGTACACTATCTAGCAGCAGGAATTCTCATCTCCAGGTCTTATAATCTTCCCACTAATTTTTCCTGAACATTATGTGTAGGGATATGTATATTTACAAAGTCACTATGGAATTCATTGTGGAGATTCTCAGATAAATATAAGAGCTGTCATGATTCAGCTAGACTACTCACTCCTGGTCATATACATAGAAGACCTGATATCTTGCTATAGAGAAATATTATCACAAATAGATAATAAAATTATGTCTGTACAATAGAATTTTATTAATTTGTAAATGAAAATTAAATCATGAAATTTTAAAAAATCTAAAAGTAAATGAATGAAAATGGAAGTTAAAAAAAACATAGATAAAAGTAAGCCAGGGTCAGAAAGACAAACATTGCATGTTCTTTCTCATACACAGATCTCACTTTCAAATTTTAGATTTCTGTGCTTAACATGGGGTCCCTTTAAAGGACAGGGAACTAGAAGGGGTGAATTTGGCAAGTTGTAGCCAGGTCCCAGCGGGTGTCCCTTCGGGGAGAGGGAAAAGTAGGCCCAGAACCAAGGATGCAGGCACTGGGAACCGGTTGAAACAGCAACCTGGATTTATTTTAGGAAAGAGTAAGCCTTATATATCCCACACCCTGCCCAGGAGGGGATCCGCTGAGCTGGCATTTGCTTAGGTGATGTGGTTGCTGTCCATAGCTCCAAGCCATCTCTTGTCAGACTTGGCTGCTGTTATCAAGGTCCTCTGGCAGACCTAGGCTGGCTTCTAGAAAACACCTACCACGCATGCGGTCTAGGATGGCTGGCTCCCAGGCCCCTTAAAGCTTAGTCATTCCACAGCAGGTGACAGGGAAAACATTTTTAAAAGAGAAGGAATAGTAGAACTTGATGTGGAAGAAGAGGGAGGAAAACTGAGGTTACATGGTTTACATTGAGATGAGGGCGAAAGGAAACAGGAGGTGAGGAACGGAGTGTTGTTAACTAGAACCAAGGATGTGGGAATTCACATAGAATCCTCCTGCTTTGAAGTTAATTCAAATTATGATACAAAAAGCAAGAATTTGAAGAGTTATTCTACATGGATAGAAAGTCATGGTCCCAGAAGCCATAGGTTATGGAAGAAAAACCTAGTGCCAGGTGTGATTCTATTTATAAATTGTTGACTAGGGAGGCCACAGAAGTTCCCAGTACAATACGTGCTATTACCACCGCTCTTGGGTTCTCTCTCACCAGAACTAGATAGAATGATCACACTGTTGAAGACATCACAATTTTGCATTCAGGACATAGAGAAATCAAACTGATACATCAGCCAGCAACAGCCAGGCTGCCATTGCTTCTGTTCCCTGACCTCAATGAGTCCCTTGCTCAACTATTAAAAATATGCCTTTCTAAACTTTAAATTGTTCTCAAGATTTTCTATCTCAAAGTCATTAAGAAAAAATTCTTAAGCTAACATTAAGCCACTATTTAAAACTTTGTTTAGCTATGAATTCACCAAAACCTGTGAATACATCTCTCAACAGAACATTAAGATTGAAAGAACCTGAGCTAGCCTAGCTCCTGGGACTCAGCTGTTTCCTAATCATTAACCTAAGCCACAGTTTACATGGCTCCTCAAGAGAAACTCAGAAGTCCTAGCTGTGTGGCACTTCCTTGTTCCTGTTTTCTGCCGTTGCTTTATCAGGGATGGGGGCAATACTATATCCCACCTTTGCCTATATTATTTTTCTCTTTATCGTAATCTCTTACTATATTTGTTAAAAAAGCCCTTAATCATCAAAATTCTATTTAAACTAGGACTACTATTGTATAAAATCATTACTTCAGTTAAACAGCACAGTGTCAGAGGAAATCACCTTCGCAATAATCCACAGCTAAAAATGTCTGTAGAACAGAGTATTTCCGTGAGGTAATCACACTGTATTGAAGGCAGCGGGGATTCCCCTACCGCCATTCTTACCATGCCAGATACCAGAGAAAAATGGCAGCGGCGAGCATGTAAAGGCACAGCAGGAGCAACATTCTGCAGCCCAAGTCCTTGGGGCCTTGCCTTTCCCACCCCACTGCTCACTCCCACTGCTGGGCCCCCACACCCATCTCTGGAGGATATCCATTGTCAGGTGCAGGCCAAGGCAGTCAGAAGAACAGGTGCAGCCTGAGAAACACTTAAAGAAATGTTCAGCATCCTTAGTCATCAGGGAAATGCAAATCAAAACAACTTTGAGAGTCAATCTTACACCTGTCAGAATGGCTAAGATCAAACAAAAACACCAGCAACAGCTCCTGCTGGTGAGGATGTGGGGCAAGAGGAACACTTGTCCATTGCTGGTGGGAGTCCAAACTTGTAAAGCTGTTTTAGAAATCAATATAGCAATGTCTCTGGAAATTGGGAATTGATCTACCTCAAGACTCAGCTATACAACTCATGGGAATATACCCAAAGGACACTCCATCCTACTACAAGGACATGCGCTCAACTATGCTCACACCAGCTTTGTTTTTAATAGCCAGAAACTGGAAGCAACCTAGATTTCCCTTACTCAAAGAATGGATAAAGAAAACGTGGTACATTTACACAATGGAGTATTACTCAGCTGTTTAAAAATGACATCATGAAATTTGCAGGCAAATAAACAGAACTAGAAAAAAATCATCCAGTCACAATTTGCACTCATGCATAAGTGGATATTAGCCGTAAGGTCAAGGATAATCATGGTATAATCCACAAAGCCAGAGAGGCTAAGAACAGGGAGGGCTCAAGGGGGGATGCATGGATCTCCTTGGGAAGGGAAAACAGAATAGATTTCGAGGGTGGACTGGAAATGGGTAGGGATGGGAACTGGAGGGATCAGATGTTGGGGGAGGAGAGGGGTGGAGGGAGAGAGTACTGGGAGACAGAATTGGAACTGGAGGGCATTTCGGTAGCAAGGGTAGAAACCTAGTGCAATGGAAACTCTCCGGAATCTAGAGGGTGACCCTAATGAAGACTCAGAGTAGGGGAAGACATGGAACCTGCAGCAGCCATCTTCTGTAGCCAGGAACAACTTCCAGCGAAGGGATTGGTACACCAACCCAGCCACAACACCTTTGACCTACAATTTGTCCTGCCAGCAAGATGTCCTGGGGTACAGGGCACTTGTGGGGACTGGTCCTTGAGACTCACGCAAGCCTCAAGAGGGAGCCCACAGCAGACACAGCCTGGAGAGCCAGGAACCAGAGGCTGGAGAGCCCAGAGCCCCCACTTGGGATAGAACCAATCACGACTGGCAAACAAACAAACAAACAAACAAACAAACAAACAAACAAACAGTGAAATGATTTCTATTGATATACTGCTGTACTCGTAGACCAGAGCCCAGGATAATTGTTCTCAGAGAGTCTTCATTCAGAAACCGATAGGAGCAGGTGCAGAGACCCACAGCCAAACACTAGGGAGAGCTCAGAAAATCCTGCAGAAAAGGGGGACGAAGGATTGTAGGAACCAGAGGGATCAAGGACACCGCAAGAACATAGCCAGCAGAATCAACTAAGCAGAACTCATAGGGGTTCATACAGAATGAAGTGACAATCACGAAGCCTGTTTGGATCGGACCTCTGCATATACCTTATGGTTGTATAAATTGGTGTTCTTGTGGAACTCCTAACATTGGGAGTGGGGGGGTCTGCCTCTGACTCTTGTGTCTGCTTCTGGGACCTTTTCTCTCTTACTGGGTTGCCTCATCTAGCCTTGATATAAGGGTTTGTGCCTCATTTAATTGTAACTTGATATGCCATGTTTGGTTGATATCCCTGGGAGGCCTGCTCTTTTCTGAAGGAAAATGGAGGAGGAGTGGATGAAGGAGAGAGGAGGTCAGGGGGAGGGGCTGGGATGAGAGGAGGAAAGGGAACCTGAGGTCAGGATGTAATATATGAGAGATAAAAAAAAAAATCCAGATCAAGGTGGATGAACTTTGAGAACTAGCACATGCGTGCTTGCACAAATGGCCTTAACAGAACGACCAAGGGTCAGGTCTTTGGAATAACATGGCCTTTAATCTGTGGTTTTATTTAGTTATGATTATTTTTACTTGCCTACATAGTAATGACTTTAGCAGAAGGAAAAGCTGCCATGTTGGTAAGAAGAACGTGAGCCTGTATGTTATGTAGTTATTTCAGTTTCTGTAATTATTGAGCTAAACCTCAAGATCCATTGTTGAGTATTTTCTCATGGCTTCCCATGCTTCATGAATTTTAATGCAGATTTTGCTTCAAATTAGAGCAAAATGATTGGACTTACATGGTGGCATATAAAAGGATTTTATTTTTCTCATGTCTTCTTTTCCTAAGGGTAAAGGTGAAACCTATTTGAATGTTTACATGCTGAGGTATGGTCTGCTTTCCCCATATTCTGCTATATAAACTTATGAAGGGCTAATGGAATAGAAGGGGTTTGAAAAATGAGAGCAAATTCCATAGAGCAAGATTTGCTTGCCACTTGCCAGACATTCCCTTTGTTCTGTAAATATTTCACATTAAAGCCAGCAGCTCAGTCCCATCCTCTTCTTTCCCCATCACCCCCTGTAAAGCACACTCCTCCCTAGATCTCTTCCCAAGGTCTCTTATAATTAGACGTCAATAATGAGACATTCCTCCTGAGTGGTCCTGAGAGGGCAATGGATTTTCATCTCTCTTCAGGGGAAACAAAGAGTTAGTTAAAGAGGGATGGAGGAGACAATGAAAGTGACCAGATAAATATCAGATTATTTTTCTAATTACCAAAAATCAAAAGAAAAAGGAACAGCCTGCTTAATAATGTCGTCTTCCAAGAGAGCAAATAAGTCTTCCCTAAGCTGATTTGCCTTTCTGACTGGTTTCCCAGACTGACACTTCATTTGTTCTGAGCACAGTTGATGCCTCAGACACAATGGCGTATGACAGCCCACATAACCTCTCTCTCAGCTTTCATCTCACATATTCCATTTGAAGTTGAGTTCAGATGAGAGAGAGAGAAAGAGAGACACAGAATTAATATTACCTTGGATCAGCCAAGTCTCTAGAGGGAGCAACCGAAGCTCTTCTGGAGACAATAAACCCTTTAAGCATGACAGGGGGAATGAGACCTCAGAAGGCCTCTGAAAGTATCCATTATTAAAGAAGGGACAGGGGACTTTGATTTTTTTTTCTCAGTAAAAGCAGAGATGAAATAGTGCCAGTTTTACATACAAATTCAAAGGTCTAGGATGGTTTATGTTAAAAGTCTTTCTCCTGATCCATTACGCAGTCAGCAGAGAGAAAGAATCCATAGGAACTATATTGGTCATGGCATTGATATTTGTCTTTTGTTTAATTTTTCCTGAAGAAAAATCAAATAAAAATGGGTCACTTTAGCAGTGAGCAGAGAGGAAAAACAGATTATACCCACATGTACATACACACGTATGTCCTTTAACATTAAAATGTTTGGAAATTAAAACAAGAAATAAGAATTCAAGATTATTTTAACAGATATAAAAGTGTGTACTTTTCCAAAAAAGAAAAAAAATATCAGGAACATTTATAAACAGAACACATATCTTCATTGTGTGTTCTAACAGCAATGTCTTCATTGGTATTAGCATTAAAATGAATGCATTCAGGGGATGGAGATGGCTCAGTGTTCAAGAGTGCTTGGACCTGAGTTTGAATCCCAGCACCTCTGTGAAAGCTGAGCGTAGCTGTGTGTGTCTGTAACTCAGCACCAGATTGGGGTGATTGTTTTATCACTAACAGGACAATTTTATGACTTAGAATCAGAGATATTTTATTCATGATTCTGCCTCTGACCAGTCCAGGCAGGACACAGCAGGGAATCTGTAAATCAAGGTTTTTCACCAGCTTAGCCTGAGGGGAAAAAACACACTTTCAATTTTAGCCACTTGGCTGGCGGTGGATCCGGGAAGATCTTCCAGAGTCACTCAGGACTGTTGACAAGCTCATTTCCTCCCTCTCCAGGGGTGAAGGAGACTAGGGCAGAGACTTTAACATCTCATCATATCTTTGTCTCCATGGGACTGTCATTCAATGTGAAGAGTTTCTCCAAGAAAAGCCTTGTCTGTTGCCATCAATTCCAGGTTCAGTGAATTGAAACTCAACTTTCCTGAATGAAGTACTAAACGCCCTCATCTTCCAGTCCTTCCTTTAGGGAGAAAGAGGGTGATTACAGCAAAGAGAGCTGATTTTAGCTATTTCTCTCACAGATCCACTTCTCTGCAAAGTGCCGGGGTCGGGACACACTAAGCAGAGTGTTCAATACATTTTTAACAGATGTCCAGGAGCGAGAAAAATTTATTTATTCAAGGAAAATTCAGTGATATTCAACAGAATGGGAATTAATGAAGCAAGAACATAAAACCGTACATTTAAGTAAATTCATCAACAAATGAGAATGAAAGTAATTAGGATCTGGCTATGTCTTTGCTTCCCAGAAGAAAGATAAAATAACCAGACTTTTCCATAGACAAAGACCTACCTGTAAAAATATTATCTGTTGATAACTTTATTTATTAGTCAAAAGTACTACAATTAAGGACATACGTTCAGTTAAATGAAAGTACTGCAAAGTTTTACTCAACCACACCATCCATTCTACAAAGCCCCTTTGATCCTATCTGCCATGCCCTGAGTGTGCCCATTTGTCCTCACTAGTGCACATTAGTACTCTAGGTGAAAGCTGCACTGGATTTCCAAACTTCATTACCAATCTACTTAATCACATATTCCAACATTTGTATATTTATGCAGGCAGATAGACAGGCATGCAGGCAGACAGACCAGCAAACCACACACACACACGCACACATGCACGCACACACACCATGTAAATGCTTGCTTGCACCAATGATGTCATGTGATCAACTCATATAATTTAAATCTCAGCATAGCTATTCCTTTATGGGAGATTTCATTACAGACTGACGTTTTTTGACTAGCTGGAAAGACCGTCTTCAGACCACCTATGTTGGGATCATGTTGAAAAAGGCCAGACATCTGAATATGTTAAAGCTACTTCGGTATCTCTAATGTATGGTCATCAAAGAAAATCCTGTTCTAGAGTCACGGATCTGTGACATACACCAGACTTAAAAGGTCTTCCACAGGTTCAGGTCAGATCCAGAGGAAGTAAATCTTCAATATTCAATAGATGGTCGTAAAGCTGGGTCTCTCCATCAGGACTAAATTTTAGAAGATGGGATGTCTTTGGTTTATCATACCCACAGCGCATAGCTCTACTGTACCACTGCAACAAGAATAGTTGTGGATTAGAATCTTGTGGCATCTTATGAAATGCAGAAGTCTCCGTATCTGATTTTATATTTATGACATGAAAATGTGAAGGTTTGGATAATACTATTCACTTGTATAAATCTAAGATGGCTTCAGTGTGATGGGACCTTTGATTCAACTCTAAAAACTTCTCTAGAGCAGACATCACATGCAACAAACCCTGAGGGAGCTTAAACCTTTCAGCCACGTGATATTGGCCGTTTTCTCTTATAACTTGTTTGACAGTCTGGTCGCTGTGATTGCCAATTCATTCTTGAATATATTCTTTGAAAAGAATGTTTTCCTTTACAATTAGCAAGTCTAGGATACTGTATTCTCCCTAACACTGCAGTAAGTGTGGGTTTATAGTAGCAGGAAAAGCCTAGAGAAAGAATCAATTTGTCTCTTTTCAAAGCTTGACTAAGTCCTAGAGCTGGGATCTGAAGGAGATTCAATTGTTAGCTCCAGGTGTGTTGGCCTTAAAATTCCCTACACTGCAGTTCAACACCTCATGCTTACTTGGTTCCCATGAAAGTGTGTATACTGACTCAAGAAAGTCACCATGAAAAATTTTTTTTTCCCGTGAGATTTCAGTGGTTAGGGCCTTGGCATTGTGTGTGACTTTGTGTTGACTATGGCCTCTTCTACTCATTTATCCTATGAAAACATTCAAAGGGTAACTACTAGTTCATGGAGCAAGGAGCACTTCTGCAGCCTGAAGGCAGACTGTCACCGCTTCCTTTGTGGAACTTCAGTGAACACATGGACACAAAGAAAAGGCCTGTCAGGCTGAGTGTTGAGAATGGTACATTACACTGCACCCTAATAAAGATATCCACACAGATCTCTAAACCACTTCCTGAAACTGTTTCCTAGTCTTCAATGCACGAGTGAAGAGAAATTAATCATTCTCTGTGAAGAAAATTGTTGATATAAGAAGGTGTGTGTGTGGGGGGTGGAAGAGAACTATGCGTAAACTAATAATTATGATAGAAAACCATGTACAGTACATTTTTTTTGTATGAGTACAGAAACTTACCAGCTACTAAAAAGATTGTATTGAAATTTTTGTGTTCATAGAAAGATTGGAGCAGAACAATTATACAAAATAAAGATTTGCTGACCTTAAAATTAGCGAGTCATCCCATTTTATTCCTCAGAAAGATGAAAGTAAACAACCAGCTTGTTAAATTCAAAGGCAATGAGCAAATGCCGTGAATTAGAGCTGAGGTAATGGCAATCGAGAGTCCCATCAAGGCAGAGTCGCGATGGAATGAAAATGGGGAGTTAGCAGCAGTAGCCGTTCGGAAAGGAGAGGGATGCGAACACAGACCCAAAGCAGAGCTGCAATTAGGAAGATACTGTACGACACAACGTGGAAGACCATAGGGTCCCGAAAGCTTAACGACTTCATTCAAATCTCTCAATATTTATTTTGGCAGAACAGTCCCCGTTATAGCAAAATATCTGTTGTCTACAAAGGAAAGAGATATCAAACATGTACAGATTGGAAATAAAGCTAGGACATAAACTTTATTCATATTTCAATATCCACACAATAAGAAGCAAGCCATAATTTGAAAATACCGCAATGCAGCACATTAGAGTTCTGCTCTGTGTGGCCAAGGGAATTTTTCATCTCAACCTAAGTGGCATCAATTTGTTCCAAAAGCCTTTTTTTTTTCCTTGAGTGGGCTTGTATGAGTTTCTCCACTCTTCAGTCTAACTCAAAATTGCAGTGATTTTATTTGGGTTTCATCTTGGGAGTGATGCCATTTCTAGAAGAAACGTTGAAGCCATTACCAGAATAAACTAGCCTTAGGAAATTCTCCTTAATCCATGCTTTCCATTTCAGCAGCCTGAAACTGATCCACATCCATTTGCTGGTAGCATTCACTCATCAATTAAGGATAACTAATTCCTACTTCATCTTGGCATTCTGATTTCTACCTGCGTCAAAAGAACCACAGAGCTAGGGGGTCGTGAGAAGGCTGGTCCCATAACTGAACTGCTCTTTGTATTTTGGATGGTATAGCGGGGGAGAAATGTGGACGGCACAGGCTGTCCGAGGAATCGAGGCAGTCCCACAGACTCATTTACACAGCTAAATTTAGAGAGCACTGGGTCCCTAACAAGCGCCCCTTCTTCTTTTAACTCAGCCCTTCAAAGGGATTTACACCAGTGTTTTCTGCGGTGAGAGTGGATCTGAAAATGAACAGATATGCACATGTTTTCTCATCTGAGTCTTCCTAGACACACACCCACACAATCTACTTAACCCACAAGCGGCTGCTGTTGATATTCCATTACTTCCATGAATTGATTTAAGAATTTGGAAACTAACACAGATATTGGTCTCACTGAATACAGAAAGACTAAGCTATGCACCACAGGCTGAACATTGGTTCAATAATGGCCACTATAATTCAGATGACTATTGCTCTAATTTGTTATCTGAGTATTTCTTTCAAAAATGGTCTGAATAAAAAAACAAATATTTTGTTGTGTCCACATTTAACCAAATATGGACAGTGTGCTTAAATACCTTATGATTGCTCCTCATCTCTTTGGTTCGTTGTTTGAGTATGTAGTCTGCTTACTTCATCATCATGAGCAATTTGATCCCCAAAAGAAAAGAGGCGACTCAAAGAGTTATTTAGTAGGAAGCTCTCTTATCGCTTTTTCTTGTCTTTTAATCAAGGGAATTAGTGAACATAATGGGTTGGTAGAGAACATCCACTCTACCTTGGCTACGCTTGTGCCATCTTTAAATTCAGAAGCTTTATGTCAATAAGCCCGTGTTCCAAATTTATTTAGGACGTATTTTTACATGAGTTTAATTTAACTGATCAAATGTACTTGCTTAATTTTGAAGTATGAAAGTAAATTGAAGACCATGTGAACGACTAGTAGGCCGTTGCTACTGTCAAACAAAGCCAGGAAGATACTTGGTTTCTTTGTGGTAACATTAATACAGGTATTAGTGTCCAGTAAGACACTGTCTTGAAAGGTATCAAAAGGCAAAGGTTGGGGCATATATTTCTTAGTACTGATGTAACAGATGCAGTATGGTTCTTAAGTCAATAGTTGTCAATGACAGCTTCACAACCTCAGGCAATAAACACAGGGTGATTGTGAATCAGTCATTTCCGCCTGTCACACACATGTTTGATTATGGCAGATGACACAGCCTAATCCAATATGTTCCGCAACTCATTCTTAAATGCCCAAAGTAGATGTCACTCCTCCATCATTCAGAACTGTTTACAAATACCTCACTTCCTTTTTCATTTAAAATAGCCATATTTCATGCTGATTATATCCTATCATAAACTAATATATTTTGGGTTTTGAATATGTTATGAATAACAAACAAATGGCCCACACCGGATATCTGGGTTTGTTTATGCGCTTTAAGGCAGTGTTGAGAGTTATTACTAAAGAAAAGAGTACTAGCAATATCTGAGGCAAAACAGATATTGAAACAATCCTTTTAATCTGGCATGAAGAGCATTTGAAGGACAGGCAGTCTTGGTGGTCAAGGGTGATGAAAAAGTGATGACAATGGATAAAACACTGTTCTGTATTTATAGAAAATACAGGCTATGAGTAAAATCACAAATTTTAATTTTACTTGTGTGGCACAAACAATAAAAACCCAGGGACAGATATTGGGGTTCAACCTGAAGGTCAGCAAAGCAAAAGAACCAGTCACTGGCTCGTACCTCCACTTCATTCTGAAAATGGCGACCCTGCCTCCAGGAATCTCAGAATGAGACTGAGCCTGAAGCTGTCTTTTCCTCTCTAGGGCTGGGATTAGAGGCATGCACCACCCGGTTTCTATGGCAACTAGTGTGGCTACTGGGATTAAAGGTGTGTTACCACTTTTAACCATGCTCTATAAATTGGGGAAACAGGAAGACTGGGATAAAGGAAGGTTGGATAGGGGAGCAGGGAAGCACATATCTTAGTTAAGGGAGCCACCTGAGGGTTGGTGCATGGTCTATAAAGCTGACCAGTGGGGCTGTTTTACTCTCTGATCTTCAGGCAACCTTTACTTATTAATATGAATGAAATATCACTACATGCTTGGAAGTTTAATATGCAAAACAATGGGCTAAAACGTTTTAATTCTTAGCATCACAGTGAAAGGGAACCCACATATTCCATGTAAGAGAATATTCTGTTTCTTAAAGTTATAAGGCTGGCTTGCCAAGCCAGTAGATTTAGGAGCCTGTATTGTTACATTAAGGAGTAACGTGTTCACTAGTCTCACTAGTGAAAGTTAAAGTCTTGTCTCATGTTAGAAGCCATGATGAGAACGGCACATGGAGAAGGATTCATACAATGGCAAGCTTCCTTCCAAACACCAAATTCATAGCCCTTGTCAGATGGTACCACCCTTTTCACATCTGATGGGCAGAGCCAGGCTGCGCTTTAATGCTTTCAAATGCTCTAAGGTTCTGTCTTTTCTCATTCTTGATTACCAACACATAGATAACCAAAGACTTCAGGAAGCCTCAAACTAATTAAAACTTCATTGTAAAAGATAAATACTTATATGAGAGCACACTGTAAGTTTTATAATTTATAATACTAATTTATATTGATAAAATATATATAGAAAATTCAGGGCAGAAACAAAAAATAAGAAAATATTTTATACTCCATTGTATTCATTAATATGGGTAAATTGCTATTTTTGGATTTAAAAAATGAGATTGGAAAGCTAGAGGTAGTTATAATAGTTTGTGCCACAGGCTTTGAAAATCTACTTCTCAAAGGTATTCTGTATTGATGTAAGATGTCCTTCTGTATATGTGTTGCTTTTATTGGTTGATGAATAAAACTGTTTTGGCCAATGGCTTAGCCAGGCAGGAAATCCAAACAGAGGAATATAGAGAGAGTAGGTGGAGTCATAGAGATGCCACATAGCTGCCAAGGGAGACAGATGCTGGAACTTTATCTGGTAAGCCACAGCCTCGTGGCGATACGAAGAATGATAGAAATGGATTAATTTAAGATGTAAGATTTAGTTAAGAAACCTGAGCTAATATGCCAAATTGATGTAATGAAGTGTCCGAATATTTAGTAAGATGAGGAGACCATGGTGGGTTTATTCCGAATGATCAGCGCCACTGCTGCTGTCCATGTCTACCTTCTTTGACAGCATGTAGAAGAATCCCAACCACAGACCCAGGAGAAATAAACTGCCAAGAGTTGTCTCAGCACCAGGGAGAAACGCTGCGTTTATTCGGTGCAGGGCAGAGATTAAAGTGAAAGATACTGACGTTTGCGGGGGTCCTGGCTGCAAGGAAAATGTATTTGTACAGAGTAAGGTACTAACTTTAGCTGTGGAGGAAGGGGTGGTAATGAGAATGTACCGGCAAACATAAATCGTCCATGGCGTCTCACTGATTATGAGGTGGCACCCAGAAATAAAATTCTGCTTAATCTGATAACAGTAACATTTCCTCAACCATTGTCTCTGCTGCAATGCTTGTTTATTAAGAGCAGTTTATCTTGAAAGAAAGAGGCACCAAAGAGACTTTAGCAAGATGTCTGAAATAATTTCATAGAATATGTTTAATTTTTCTTTTGTGGTGCTGTGAAAGGTAATTGAAATTTAAATGATGTCTCTATGGTCATAATAGAATACCTATGCACAGGGGAAAGGAGATACTCTTCTAGAATATATTATTGAATAATATGGAATTGGAGGTTTTAATAAACTTTGGGAATCTGCAAAGGCATAAGTGTTGATGGTGAAGAATTAAAACTTACAGAGGTAGATAATAAGTGGGAACTTTATAAAAAAGTGTATCTGAAAGCCAAATAATCAAAGAGTTATTAGAGTCTGTATGCATGTAGCTAGTGCAGCTAGATGTACTCAGTGCCAAACTCATGTATTCTTTGACCTAGTGGGTGAGGTGTTAGAGGAATGACAACCGGAGGAGCCGGGCATCTCCACTCTCATGAAAATGATGAATAAAGAACCGTACATCCTGGGGACCCCAAAGACGTGTTGCCTAGCAGCCACTTCACACTCACGGAGTACTTTTCCCTATCACATGCACGTTAGAATTAACACTGTGATCTTGACATAAAATGGATCTTGGAGAATGGTGATTATTATGACATCCAGCATTTAGCAACTCCAAAGAACAAAGCAGCATCACCACTGTAGTGAGGTTCTGAGTGCATTTTTTTCTCCATAATAATTGGAATAGTCTGATTTTCTGATTAAGAAAATATAACAACTTATTACTTCATGGCATAAATGTTTCAACTCCATCTTACTGCTAATCTGCAGAAAATTCTGGACTTTCCTTTCCTTTAGGATATATAGATATACTACACTGATTTGCCCCAGAGTTTTGGGCTTTGTAGTAAGAACATTCATGTCTTGGATCCTTCAAACAGCTCAGCAAATAAAGACACTTGCTGACAAGGCTGACCATCTCTAGAGCACACATGAATGAAGAAGAGAGTCAACTCCTGCAATTTGTTCACTGATCTCCACTCCTGTGTTATGGCATATGTGTGCATCTGTACACACACGTACACACACATACACACACATGAGGTACATAAATAGGTAAATGTAAAAATAAGCTAAAATATAAGTAAATATATATAAGTATATAAATATGTAAATATAAAATATAAAGAAAAAGAAAAAATATAAACAAAAGAGAAAAAAGAAACTCCTTCTTAATGGCTTGCATTTGTTATCTTCAGATCTCTAGAGACAAACCTAATAGAGATGGAAAGGCTGGCTGCTTTGATGAAACAAAACACAAAATAAACAAACAAGACATTAATCTGGGACCTGTTTTACACGAAAAAGTCAGAAAAATCAGAGCACCTTACAAACATTGCTACTAAAAACTGAATCCTGACAGGGCTCTTAGAATTTAGATGACATAAGAGAAGATATATGGGTGGTTTTTCTAAGGGTTTACTGAGATGTTCCCCCAATCAAAACTTTAAATAAGAAAATAAAAAAAATAATTCTCTTCACTTGGTACAGATACAGTTCAGACATCTCTGTCATTTGGAATTGATGATCTTATTGGGTCTAGATGGGATGAATAGACAGAGTAGCCATGATTTGGAAATCAATATGAGTTCCTATAGATTTGGAAGGTAAGATGCAATCAGTTACTTGTTCCTACTTTGTAGAAAACCTGTCCTTATGTTAAAAAATTAAACTTTGATTTTATTTTATGTGTGTTGATTTTATTTTATGCAGATCTGAGAACCATGTGTGTGCAGTGCCCGTGGAGGACAGAGGAGGACATTGGATCCTCTGGCACTGGTGGTGGAGATGACTGTTAGCAGCACGCGGGCTCTACAAACGGAGTATCTCCCTTTCTCTAGAAGAGCAGCCAGTGCTCTTAATGGCTGAATCATCTGTCCAACTGCTACCCTTACTTTATTAAAATCCCTCAGAAGTTCTGTTGTTTGTTTGTAGAGAGTTTTTTTTAATACAGCTCAGGCAGACCTCAAGATAACTATATATAAATACATCTGTATAAATATCTATAAATAAATATATATAGCTGAGGATTATTGTGAATTTCTGATTCTTCTGCCTTCACACTCCAGTTCTGTGATTACAGATATGAGTCACCACGTTTATCTCTCAGGAGTTTGTGTATGTGTGTGTGTGTGTGTGTAAATAAAAGTAAAAGTGATAATATAATGTTTTATTCCAGATATTAGATACTAAAACTAGGGGAATTAATAAAAGAGAATTAAAAGTAGTTATGTACTAATTTATTTAATAATGAATGCCTACTAAGACATAAGTAGTTTTATGAAGAAAACTTACAAAATTAGTAGATGTAGAAGAATCATTTAATAATTTGTATTCACTTTCATATACGGCTTAGTAGAAGAAAGCCATATCATCATATCTGCTTCTTGTCAATCAATTGCAATGCTTTTTTGATTATGTTTATAATGAAAATCCAGTCACCAAAAGCCATGTTGTTAGAGAAGAGAGGGGGAAATCTTCCTTGTAGTTTATTTCAGCTAATTTTCTTTGATATTACATCAAATCTAAACAACCATAATAACAATTATTTTAAAAAGTGCTCTAACAATCTAGAAGCTTAAGTTGTTTGGTGACTGTGCCTGGGTTGTAGTAGAAATGTCAGGATTTCGATGTACAGGTCCTTTGCAGTGTTAGTGAAAGTGTCAACACAGGGAAAACCAATAGATAACGTTGCATTCATCCCTTGGGGTTTCAATTAGAAAACACTAATGACTGGCTGGCATATGCAACAGGAATTCATTTCTAACACTTCTAAACAAACAGGAGAGATTGTTTCCTTTCTCTTTCTATCTCTGCAATGCATGGAGAGATATATTAAACAGGTGGCCATGTAAACCAGAAAGTGACTCTTCAGTCCTGGATCATTTCTTTTTACAAGGGCTCCCATGCGATTTATGAGGATCCCAAAATATGACCTAGTTGCTCCCTTAAAGTCCTACATTGGAGATTAGTAGTCAACATATAAACACTGGAGAATAAAAATATTTAACCTATGGTAAATCTTTAAATGTTATTGTGAAAATGATTGTGACTTTAAACCCCAATGAGATGGCACTCAGAGGACTGCAGGTAACGCTTTCTGAATAGTTGCCATAGAGAAACAATTCCTGCCCTTTGGTGGTCTCAGTAGAGAGTGAGCACCAGGCCATGGAAATCAAGGCATCTGGAAACTCAAGGCGCATTTCATGGCCCAGATGCTATCGGATCCATCAAGCTGGAAAGTTTCCTCAGTTGCGTTGAACACTTCATGGACATGTTAACATGTGCTGAATCAAGCATGTGAATGAGTGAATTACATGAGGAAGTAAGTCAAGCATTCTCCCAGCTCTGCCTCATCAGGATCATAGCCGTATGGGTACCCACTTTCCAGTGTCAAGTCGTCTGAGGGAGAAGAGCTCAAGTTTGCTTTGCATATTATCCTAAACACCGTACTACCTTAGCTGGAAGGAAACTATGCCATCCTCACACCCAGATGTGGTCCTGAACAACAGCGCTACATAGAGATCACTCACACAGGCTAAACTTCATTACACGGAAGTAGTGATGACTAGCGTGACAGATTTGTGCTGAATTTATAGGCATTGACTACCAGACCGGCCAAATGATCAACAGTTCACAAGAAATATGAATACATGATTAGCGGCCAAGTGATGTATGGGAGAGATTTGAATCATTAATGGGAGATAAAGTATTTGGAAAGATTTATGTCCCATAAAAATGTTCTATTGGGAATAAGAAAGGGAGACAAGAGAGGCTATGGGCAGGCACGAAACTGACTCAAATGCACTGTGTACATGGTGAAAACATCACTGAGTGCAATATTTTGTACAATAATGTATGCTAGCACCAAAAGGAAAAATAAGAGGCAAAATACAATAGAAAATTGCTGCATTCCCCAGAATTATGGTTCCTGGTTTCTCAGTAATAAGAAAAGCATTGATTCTTTAAATTGTCTTACTGAAGCCACCTCTGCTCCTTGACTTGTATGTAAACCTTAACTTCACTATAGGGCCCCAAATATGGTCTGGGTGGGAGCTATCCTTGGATCTCTTTGTCCCTCTTCCTAGTATAGTCACACAGAAAAAAATCTCTTAGCATTCTTGGTGTTAACATGACTCTTTTAATCAGTTTATTTAAGACAGGTGGCTGCACCTGGTTTTGAGCACAGGTCACGACTCTTAAGTTTGGTAAAAACCACATATCAAAAAAGCCACCCATTTCTTTTAGGTCTGCCATATTAATGGAGTGCTAAGTTTTTAAAAATTCCTCTGTATTTCCTTTATAGTTGAGCTGAGTTTCCCAGTTTTGCTTATCTTCCCAAAGGAACCGATCTTAGATTCATTGATCTTTTGTACAATTGTCTTTATTTCTATTTCACTAATGTCTGTTCTGATCATTATTTTTTTCTCATAGTCTACTAGTTTTGGTTTTTTTCTTCCTCCACTCCCAGTTCTTCAGCTATATCATTAACTCATCTATTGTGTTCTTCATTAACTCATTTATTTGTGTTTTTTCCTGAATTTCTTTTTCATATAAGAGCTTAGATCTATAAATTTCTTTCCTAAGACTGCTTTTAAGGTGTCTCAGAGGTTTTCCTGTGTTGTGTTTTCATATTTAATTTCAAGACTAAAGTTTTTCTTAATTTCTTTGACCAGTTCACCTTTCAAAAACATGTTGTTTAAGCTCCGTGGATTTGTGCAATTACTAGAGATTCATTTGCTTTTTATTTTACATTTTATTGCATTATGGATGACACACAAAGCTGTTTAAAGTTTTCTGAATTTGTTAAGATTTATTTTGTGTTCCAGGATGTGGTCTTTTAAAGAAATCTCCATGTACTGCTGAGTAGAACATGTATTCTTTGGTGTTTGGGACAAATGCTCTGTAGATAAATGTTAGGTCTATTTAATAAATTATGCCATTTAATTATGATGTTTTTCTGTTTTTGTTTTTGTTCAGATGACCTGTATACTGGAGAAGTAGGGTATTTACATCCCCTATTATTAGTGGTTTGATGCTAATTTGTGTCTTGGAAGCTCATATTAATTTTAATGAAATTAGGTGTTCCAGAGTTTGGCACATATATGTTTAGGATTATGATGATTTCTTTGGTTAATTATTCTCTTGCTTAGAATGTAATGCCTTTATTTCTTCAGATCAGTTTCAGCTTAAACCCTCTTTTATATAATATCCAGCCTTCTTTCATTGTTTGTGTGTCTGGTGTGAGATTCTAGGCTGTGTCTCTTAACAGAAAATTTCGTTTCTTTTTTGTTGTTGCCCAAGCTTGGTTCATTTCATATCATGTATGTGGAGCTGGCTACTTCAGATACTTAGTGTTGATTTCCTGCTGGAGTAACAGGGGTCAATTCAATTCAGTGTTGAGCAAGAAGACATGTAAATGGGACAAGTGGATACATCAAAACCACCCAAAGCGAGTGGTTTGCAAACCATGATACGTAAGCTTGTCTGGAAGTACGAAGATGGAATGGGTGGGCTGGGGTCTCAGACACTGACCATGCTCGTATAGTTTACAGGCTGTGAAACCAAAGCAAGGCTTAGGGGTTGGGAACAGTACTGGTGGGACTCCAGCTTTGGCCTAGGCACACAGTGTGCTTTGGGACTGAGAATGACACAGGAGGTATTCACCAGACTGCTTCAATGCACAGGATGTGTGACTCAGGATGAGTTTGGGGGAGGCAATGTGTGCAGGTGTGGTTCGGAAGACTCATCAGTGTGGATCTGGCAGAGGATGGGGTGCTGTGGGCAAAGCGTGGAGGTTACAGTAGTAGCCTGGGCAGGCTAAAGTTGGGAGACACGACCAGATTGGGAAGAGCATCTCCAGCTGGGACCAAGCCTCAAGGTTAGATAATGCACAGACAACACTGATGAGACTAAATCCCACACAGGATGCAATACCCTGCACAGGTCCCGGGCACTGCGAAAGGAGCTGGGGGGGGGGTAGTGCGACGAGAACTCAAAAGACTGGACCTGGGCACAGGATGTGTGTCCTGGGTAAAGGTCAGGGCTTGGATGTGGTGCTGTCAGGCAAGTTGTCAAGACTGGGTTAACAATCTACTCAATCAGCATCAAACCTTAGGGATCTGCTTAGAGAAACTCTCCAAATACAATTTGATTTGCATTGTGGTGCTTCTTGTACACACAAGTACGGCCCCACTGAATATTCTGAGTGGGACAGATTGTAAGAAAGCAGTGTTTTTAGGTCAATGTGTGTAGTCGAAAATCTGTGTGAGACTACAATTAAATTGTTGCAGAAAGTGATTGCTGCCCAAAGTAACCACTGCCTAGGGTTGCTTGTGAAAAAATTTAGGTTGTTGGGCTAGAGAATCAGAATCCCAAGGGAACAGCACAGTGCAGGGCAACGTGCAGCCCAAAAGTTCAAGGTCATTCTTGCTGCGAGTGGAGGACTTTGCGCTTCACTGACACCCAGGGGAAGGATAACACATAGTAGGTGTTAAGCAAGCACCTTTCCTATCACTGATACCTATGGGGAGGATAGCACACAGTAGGTGTTAGCCAAGCACCATTCATATTACTGATAGTTGGGGAAGGATAGCACACAGTAGGTGTTAAGCAAGCAGCATTCTCAATGGAGCACCTAGTCTGTTTTCGACATCATAAACACTGAATTGATCCAAAGGCAGAGAATCAACACTTAATTACTGGGGAAAATGCAAGGAGAAGAGATGCTGCAGTGTGTTAAACTTACATTCATAATAAATAGAGATGCCCTTGTCTTTCTATGGCTATAAGAAAGGAATTCATTTCCAGCATCTACATGCTGAGGAATTAAAGCAATTATATTGTTTTGTGTTTGTTATCATTGTTAATTATTCATTATAAGTTTCACTCAAACACAGTTTTAAAAGCATAGAGTTTGGGACTGGAGAGAAGGTATAGTAGTTAAAAGCACTTGATGTTCTTGGAGAGGAGAGGGGTTTGGTAACCAGCACCCAAACTGGGGGCCTCACATTTCCCCGTAACTTCAGTTCCAAGGGATTTAAAACTCCCTGTGTCCTCTGCAGGCACCTGCACTTATATACATAAACCCACACTCACACTAAAAATAAAAATAAGAACTATCTTTTTGAAAAATCATAGATTTCACAATTTAATTTACAATAAAGTATTGAGCATACATGTGTTTTTTTTACAAATTTGCCCTATGTGTATGCAGGAGTCAAAGTAGTATTAAAACTACATTCAAGATTAACTCCCCAAATACATATTTCAGTTAAGGTGGTAACTCGTGCACATACTTTATTTCAATAAAACTAGTTATTGAATATCTAAGTGATCTTAATTCTCTCAGCCTGTGGAAGATTTCTTGCCATCCTCTCCATCACTGGGTGCCTTTAATAGTGGTTCAAAAGTTTCATAGTGATGATAGCAGGGGATAGGTACTATTCAGGCAGAGTTGGGACGGGGACTCCAAAAGCAAACAATTCTAGTTATTTTTCTTGTGTGGAATCCAGAAACAGCTTTTGTTCTGTCTTGACTGGAAGCTAAGAATGCCAGAAGAAAAGTTTGGTTTCTGATTAGATGCTCCTTATCGTTCTGCCCTGTTTGCACAACCTGAAAGAATACCTATGCCTGGAAACTGTATATGAGCACCTGACCAAAACTCAGAGGCGTCTGGGCCCCTCAAGATGGGCAGACTGAACTGAGTACTCATTTCCCCTCCTTACCCATGGCCCTCGTACCTAAGCCCCATGGGAAGCCTCTGGGCTAAGCCGTCATTGGTACTTCGCTTCTAGAAGCTGCAGAGCTCTGCTTTCTTTCTTAAGTCCCCATCTATACCTCTATGATAAAAGTATTCTAAACTTAAATTCTCTTTGTCTATAAATTTTATTTAAGTTTTTGACACAATAAACCCCAAACCCACTGGATTAGATTTTAGGGTTTTTTGTTTTTGTTGTTGTTATTGATTAGTTAGTCCCAGACCCTAGCACCTCAGTATATGCTCATCCACAATGGACTATGAAGCCTCCATCACTTTCAACGATCCTGCTTTCCTTATTATTAGTTACTATAATAGCCACTGTTCTATTGCTGTGATAAAATACTGTGACCTAAAGTTCTTATAGAAGGAAAGATTTATTTGGACCTACAGTTACAGAGGTATAAGAGTCCATCACCATCATTGGAGAGGGGCAGGGTATCAGGTGGGTACCATGACAACCAAAGTAGAAGACAGAGCTCACATTCTTAACTGCAAGGAAGACACAGAAGGGGTGACCTGCCTGCCTCCAGTGCCACACTTCCTCCCACACAACTGTACCTCCTAAATCTCCCCCAAATAATGCTACCAACTGGGGAGCAAACATCTGAGCCTCTTGGGGACGTTCTCATTTAAACCACTGCAACTGCAAAATAGCAGGATGACTCGCAAATCCTTGGCCATTGGAGGAAACATTTGATTGATTTTAGAAACCCTTGGACGTTGCCTGCACACAGATCTTTCAAATAGAAGGTGGGGCCACTGGGTGGCTCACTCTATTCTAAAAGGATAAATTAAAATGCATTTTTTAAAGGGACAAAAGGATGTTGATAGAAACCAGTTTACATGCTACCTTACTCAGAGTTTCTATCCTTCATTTCAGATGAGCATATACTGAGGTGCTAGGGTCTGGGACTAACTAATCAATAACCAACCAACCAACCTATCTACCTACCTAACTAACAATAACAACAACAACAATAAAAAACCATCATGACCAAACAGCAAGTTGTGGAGGAAAGGGTTTATTTAGTTTACATTTCCACAGCACTGTTTATCATGGAATTAAGTCAGGACAGGAACTCAATCAGGGCAGGAACCTGGAGGCAGGAGCTGATGCAGCGGCTGTGGAGGAGTGCTGCTTACTGAATTGCTCACCATGGCTTTCTCATAGAACCCAGGACCACCTGCCCAGGGATGGGACCACCAACAACGGCCTGGGCCCTCTCCCACCAGTCTCTAACTAACAAAACGCCCTATAAGCTTGCTTGCAGCCTAAACTTATGAAGACATTTTCTCAGTTGTGGGTCCCTCCTCTCAGACGACTTTAGCTTGCGTTACGTTGACGTAAACCTATGCAGCATGCCTGCATAGGGCACGCTCTGACTCTGGAGGGACATTACAGGCACTCAGAACTATATTGCCAGTTGTGTATGTTTCCGGATACTCCATGTGGTGTTACACAGGTTCTTAAAGCAGTCAATTGCACAGGAAGTGTGTCCTTTAGCTATGCCTGTTTGCTTTGTATAAAATACCACCATTAACTTTGTTGCTATCATTGCTTCCTTCTGATGCTTGAAATACTCTCTGCTAAATCAAGACAACTTTAAGATACCATCTTACACCTGTCAGAATGGCGAAAATCAAAACCACCAATGATAGCCTTTGCTGGAGAGGTTGTGGAGAAAGGGGTACACTCATCCATTGCTGGTGGGAATGCAAACTTGTGCAACCACTCTGGAAAGCAGTGTGGAGGTTTCTCAGCAAATTCGGGATCAACCTACCCATGGACCCAGCAATACCACTCTTGGGAATATACCCAAGAGAGGCCTTATCACACAACAAAAGTATATGCTCTACTATGTTTATAGCAGCATTGTTTGTAATAGCCAGAACCTGGAAACAACCTAGATGCCCTTCAATTGAAGAATGGATGAAGAAAGTATGGAATATATACATATTAGAGTACTACTCAGCAGTAAAAAACAAGGACTTCTTGAAGTTTGCAGGCAAATGGATGGAAATAGAAAACACCATCCTGAGTGAGGTAAGCCAGACCCAAAAAGAGGAACATGGGATGTACTCACTCATATTTGGTTTCTAGCCATAAATAAAGGACATTGAGCCTATAATTCGGGTTCTTAGAGAAGCTAAATAAGAAGGAGAACCCAAAGAAAATCATATAGGCATCCTCCTGAATATTAACCTTCATCAGGCGATGAAAGGAGACAGAGACAGAGACCCACATTGGAGCACCGGACTGAAATCTCAAGGTCCAAATCAGGAGCAGAAGGAGAGAGAGCACAAGCAAGGAACTCAGGACCGCGAGGGGTGCACCCATACACTGAGACAATGGGGATGTTCTATCAGGAACTCACCAAGGCCAGCTGGCCTGGGTCTGAAAAAGCCTGGGTCAAAACTGGTCTCGCTGAACATAGCGGACAAGGAGGACTACTGAGACCTCAAGAACAATGGCAACGGGTTTTTGATTCTACTGGACCTATTGGTTTCGTGGGAGCCTAGGCAGTTTCGTGGATGCTCACCTTACTAGACCTGGATGGAGGTGGGTGGTCCTTGGACTTCCCACAGGGCAGAGAACCCTGATTGCTTTTTGGGCTGACGAGGGAGGGGGACTTGATTGGGGGAGGGGGAGGGAAAGGGGAGGCGGCGGTGGGGAAGAGACAGAAATCTTTAATAAATAAAAAAAAAAGAAATACTCTCTGCTATAGACTATGAATGCTTTAGTTTTCGAAGGGTTACTTCTGTACCTCATTACAATTTCATTACACATGCATGTCCAGGTTTAACTTGACCTATGGCCAGTGCTTTAAAACCATTGAAAGGAAACTGTGTGGGAGGGTATTTCTTTACACTAATTGCCATACTTTTCCTACAGCTGTCTTCTGGAGAGGGATGCTCACTTCGTGTATCTTTTCCTACACTTATGTTCCAAGTATTGTGTCCATCTGTTACACTTTTATTCCATTTTTTATGAGAATTTAGTCTTCCTTGATATGTCAAAGAGAAAGGCAACTGGATATTAAGAGCAAGTTCACCCATGTCTTCTAAGGAAGGGTGGGCAATACAGATTTTTCCTACTCTTATTTTCTATTTTGATCTCTTCAGTTCTTTTCTGTTGCTTTCAGTAAGCCATAAAATATTGTTCCCTTTGACACAGGCACCTGAGTGAAGGGACATCAACATTTATCATTCCACTTGAAGGGGATAGAGGACGAGGCAGAGCTTGATTATTGTATTGGAGTTATTTCTGGTCGATGAAATACACTGTGCCCTTATGAGACACATCAAAGTTTAAGTGTATGCAGCAATAAAACACCAGTAGTCAGTTCAGTAAAACAAAACAAAGCAAAACAAATAACAAAGAAACTCAAGCCCCAAACCAGAACGATCCAGGAGGACCTAGTTACTCGTTCTATGTTCTCTTAGAAAAGAATGTGTGTAACCGGGACCGTGAATGGAACTCCTCTGCCAGGCCACACTGTGAGCCAGCCCTAGCTATTCTTTTCTGAGCATGGCTTCTTATTTTTGCCACAGTTTTTTTATAGGCACAGTTTTACATTTTAATTTTTTCTATGCCTGTTACATCCATCTAGTAAATATTCAGTTTAAATCTCTAGGGTATTTTTGGTGAAACCTCGCAGTTTTCCTTTAGTATCTAATTTTCTTGTGCCTAAATTTGTACTTAAGCTTCCACAAAGAGTATACGATACACCAGACAGCCGCTTTTAGAGGCAGCACTAGAAAGTTTCTTAAGGCGGAGGGATTTTATTATGATAAACATCACTAAGTGAAAGAATCAGGTGCCTTCCAATTGAATACCTGTTCGCTAACAGCACAGCTGATTACTTTTGATAACTGGAGCGTGTTCCAAGCTTTATTCTGAACCCAGGAATCCCTCAATGCTTTTATAAGAAAAATGAGGATAAAATTATTTTCAACAGCAGTTAAGTCAATATAAATTTATGAACACTGATATATAAGAAACTAGCTCTTATGACAAACATTACCTTGTTTATAAAGAGGAAGGCCGTGGTCCTAAGGTACAGTTGTTAGGGAATATACTGTACCTTCTGGACTTATACTTGAAATATGATATTCTGTGACCCATTTCTCAGAAATGGAAACCCTACCAGTAAATCTGTTCAGGCTCTTGTACATCTTGATTACCTGTGAAATTTGTTTTTAGGTGGACAGGTTTTGTCCTTGATGACAAGAAATGGAGACCAGACACAGAATTCAAACAATTCATGAATTGGCTACTTAGATGAGCTAGCTACTGATTTATAAGTTTATTGCATTTTGAGCACACATAAGTGAATATTCCAGACATGAAAAATTGGCCAATAAAGTTAAAATGCAATGCATTGTGGGTTATCTCAATCCATTAAAGACCCCAGGGAGAGGATGCATACAGTCCCGTCCCACGCAGCAGAGCTGAAGTTGTCTTACAGGAGGCTTTTGTCTCCATGTGAAGCCCGATTATCACCCCATTAGCAAACATTCCAAGCTGGAAATATCTCTCTACTGGTTCTCATTTCACTGGAAGATCAAGGCCTGCGAGGGCCTTACTGCTTTTCCTTCCACCACACTGACTGCCTTTGTCTATCACCAAGGGCCATTTTCTTTGTAAAATGCCCCTTACTATCCAAGTTTAACTTCTAGATTGATTCCTTGGACCTTTCTGTGTGGAATTTGAAAAAAAAATATTTGCCCCTAATATTTTGGACCCAAATACCTTATAAAGCTTTTTTCATTGTTATTGGGCACTTATGAAATGGCCTTTCAAAAAGCAGTTCATAATTACATTCCACTATATAAAAATCTTTCACTTTTGTGATCAATTTTGTCAGGAATGTCCTGTCCAATTTTCCTGCATTGCAATGTAAAAGAGGCAGACTTGTTGAGGAGAATAGTGTTTCTGCAGATTAAGAATCAGAAAGACAAGCTCCTGCCTGGAAATTCTAGCTGACCACTATCTTTCTTCAGTTACAAATCTTCTCTGGGGTTATGGAGGTTTCAATGAGAATATCCCCCATAGACTCATGTATTTGGACACTTGGACCCTTGTTGGTGTTTGGGGAGATTTAGGAAGTGCAATCTTGGAGGAAGTATGTACCTGGAGGCAGGCTATGGGACTTTAAACATTTCCAGATTGCTCATTGGCTTTGTCCTCTCAGGGTTAAGATGTAAACTCTCAGCTTCCAGCTCCTACTGCCTTTCTTGTTGCATACTGTCTTTCCTCGCTGCCATGATGGTCACTTATCCATCTGACACCGTAAGCCCAGATAAACTCTTGCTTTTCTCCCGTCAATGTATTCTATCATAGCAATGGAAAAGTCTTGCCTGGTCGGCAGCTGTTCGGTCCCAAAGAAATACACAGACACCTACATTAATTATAAACGGATTGGCCTATTAGCTCAGGCTTCTTATTAATTCTTATATCTTTAGCCCATAATTCTTGTCTGTGTTAGCCACATGGTTCTACTTTCTCCTGTTCTTGTCACTCCACTTACACTTCCTGCCTGGCTACTGGACAATCAGTGCTTTATTAAAACAATACAAGACTATTGTCCCAGAGCAGAAAAGTAACTAAGACAGGGCCCTATTTTAACTATTTGTAAAATGAGAAATATTCAGTTAACCAGACTTCAAGTCATTGGTAGAAATGACATTCTATCCTAAACATGTGACATTCTTTGAGCATTGGCCTTTTCCATCAAAATGATGTCTGTTGTTCTCAGTTTGTTCATACATTATATGCCTAATGGATTTGTTGGGAAAGGCAGTTACAGAAGGTCAAATAGATACACTGCTTTTTACTAGTAATATCCTATTATAAAACACTTCCCATCAGCTCATCCTTCTGTGGGGATCTGGTGAATTTGGGAATAAACATATCAAGGCAGTCTCTTTACAGTTGTACAGTCAGCAAGTTATTTGCCCTCTGTACTCCAGGTTAAGCTTTATACTGTATTTATTGTATTCTCAAAATGAACTAATCTTGGTTTCATCACTGATAGTCAAGGTGGATTTGATGTCGATTTAAGAACATAACTATGGTACACATGGTATTGATGATGTTGTGGTTTTTAGATAGTTCATTTGCATCTATTAGTCACAAAACCTTAGGAATGAAACAAGAAATTCCATTGAGGACTTCTGTGAATGGAAAGTCTCTCATCCAGCGCCAGGTGACTCCTTTGGCTTCATTTCAGATTGCAGATGAAATAACGTAGATCATAAGAAATACTTTGATTTAAAGTGAATGAAATAGTTCTCTTTAGAATATTACAAAAACTGCTCCACACATTTAACACAAAAATATTTACTTCAATTTCAGAAAAAAATTGAAATAAAAAACATTCCTACCAAAACCAAACAAATAAATTCACAAAACAAACACCCTAAACCTGGCCACTCTAAAAAAAAGTTCAGTTGTTAGTAAATCATAAATATGACACATACTTTATGAGCATTAAGTTTATTTTAGAAATAGAACAGATGATTCTAAATATTTATAACATAAGAAAGTATAAAAAGAGAATTTACTAAACTACTAAGGTTGACAGTAAGCCAGGTACAGTGTCTTGTTACCTGTTTACTACCACCACTACTACTACTACTACTACTACTACTACTCCTACTCACTATTATTATTAATAGCTGTAATCCTAGATAATCAGGAGGCTGAAGCAGGGAGTTTGTGAGTCTAAGGCTTCCCTGGTTAACTTTACAAAGTTCTGTAATGAAATCAGGTGACCAAGGAAAGGATGGGGAATATGAACACAGTGGTAGGGAGCTTGTACTAACATACAATTCCCTATGCTCAATTCCCAGTACTAAAGAAAATAGAGTCAGATAATGCATATTGTAAATGATACTAGGAAGTGCTGTCAAGAACTGAAGTCATGACAAGACTGGAGAGAGGACATAGTAGATAAAAAAAATTTAAATGGAAGTATAAAGTGAAAGAAGACACTCAATGTCTATTCCTGGTCTACTCCTGACTTCCATATCCACATATATGTATATACACGTGTGTTCATACTAACACAAAAATGCATGTGTACACACACACACACATAAACATGGAGGGGGTACTGGACAAGTCAGGAAGGCACAATAGTTGGTTGATGTATATACTAATTTTCCATATATGACAAAAAGGTTTTTAAAGACTTTTTAAAAAATGTAGTGTGTGTATGTAATTTTTTGAATGATATGGAGAGTGATCTATAATAGCCACTCTTTTTTTAAAAAAAATTTACGTGAATAAGTTCACTAAGTCTAGAGTAACCCAAAGTGAAAGAATAAGTAGAAAGTGATACAGACAGCAAAACATCATTGGGTGTTCAGAGTGTCTCGCAGAAACCGACTATGGAAGCCTCACTGGAGACTTTCGATGGCATGCCAGACAGAGCAGAATATTCTTTCCTGTAAGTCTTCCAGTCAAGGAACAAATAGCAAGAAGGAGATAACATCAAAGCAGGTCTCATAGCATCCAGCAGAAGCTGATTGGGGAAGACAGTAAAATAATGAGGAAACACTACAGGCTTGATGAGTCTAAGGGAAACTAACAACTATTTATGCATGGAGTTCTTAGAAGAATTCTAGAGGAGAATAAAGAATATTAGAGAGACGATAATAAAATTTGAATAGAGGTCTCTGTTAGAGACCAGGTATTCTTAGTTTTACATTATTTGTGACCACAAAAAGAAGCTAGAGAGGAACATATTGGGAAGTCTCCGATTACTTATGCAGACTTTTTATTGAAAATGTCTCTAACATTGAAAGAGAAAAGAAATGATTGTATGTATACAGTAAGAAAAAAACTTTTATTAAGTGTTGGAGAGAAATTGGGAAAAATTATAACATGGTAAAATATAATATAAACATACTCAAAACAAAATACTTCTTGTAGTCATATATATCAAGAACTTATTATCAATGCTTTTAATTGATTTGTTGGCTATTCTAGAGTTGTTGAGAATACAAAAGAAAGGCACACTAAGAACGGACATAAAAAGGGAGTCAGAATGTGTGATAGTAACAAGAAGATCCACTGTGAATGTCAGTCCATATGTGTATAGTGTCGCTTTGCACAGTTTGACATACATAGAACTTATTACACCGTGTCATCAAATACAGTAGCCCTTGGTGATTGCATCAGCATCGAACTTACAAAGAAATTCAAGCACATTTGAACAAGCTGCTATCTAATATTATGATAAAACACTGTGGTCAGAAATAACTGTGGAGAAACAAAGGTTTATTTTAGTTTTCAGCTCTACATCATAGTCTATCACCTAAGGAGATTCGTGGATGGACTCAAGATAAGAACCTGAACACGGAAAGGAAGCAGAGTACCTGCATAGAGGCTTGCTACTTAGTACTTGATCTTTATTGTTTGTTCATCCTGCCTTCTTCTTAACTCCCACCCAAGACTTCCTGTCAAGTGTGGAACCAATCATAATGGGCTGGGCCCTCCCACATCAATTGCCAATTAAAAAAAATGCTTCAGTGGTTTATCTACAGGCTAATTTTCCACAAGTAAATGTGGCTGCTTCTTCCCAAACACCCCAAGCTTGTGTTGAACAGACATAGAACTAGTCAGCACAGCAAGTTAGAACAATTTCAATGTTGGTGAAAATGAAAAACTAGAAACAAATGCTCCGTTAAGGACTGAACAAGTAGATTATGCCGCAGACCCCATTACCATAAGAGCTAACAAACTACTGACCATTTCTCCAAAGCTAGCCTGCTGCCTGCTTCTACAAATTGAATTTTAATAGCAGAAGCCAACAACTTACTTATTTTTTCTGTGAAGAGTCAAACCAAAGTGGAGCTGTATTCATGGACATGGTTAAATCTTAATAGTCCAAGAGAAAGCTTCACTTGATATTTATAAGTGAGAACATTTGACATAATGTGCACGCATGTGGTTTCAATGTGGAAAACATGTCAGTGTTTAGTTGCTGAATAATAACTTTTCACAAACAGAGTATGTTCCATTCAGAGCTTACAGGGTAAGCTAGATCAGGTTAGAATGATATCTGAGACAGGGGATTCTCTTCCGAGCTCATTCAAACTGGAGAAAGAATTCAGTTACTCATAGTTGGGGGCATCTCTTTCCCACCTCTTAGCTGGAAGCAGCCAACAAACTGTTTAAGATTCTCTAGAGGCATCCCTTGCCTTGAACCCTTGTCAATCTTCAAAGGCAAAGTGGAAAATCCTGCCCAGAGTGAACCTCCCACAGTTGGAAGAGTGCTTTCTGGGACTCATTCTTTACTGGTTCCCAGTTACGTCACTCTATTTAAGCTTAACTTTCCTTTGGTGAAGTCAAAACCAACCACAACAGCTTCTAAATTAGTATTTGATTGAAAGACTAGAGAAGTATATTTGTAGCAAGGCATGGAAATATTGGGATCCGTGTTTAATTCCACCTATGAAATGCATAGTGATAGCCAATGCCATTAATATTATTGCTTATTCCAGAAATGGAGGGAAAAGATATATTTATTCTAAAGTTACAGTTTGTCTTCAAGTATACATGAAATATTCTCTTTCTTCAATAGTAAAAAAAAAACACCTACTAAAATGCAATTTTGTTAGATGTTTGGCACATGGGTATATATTATATCATTTTTGTATAGTTTTTTTTACCACTGAATGAAGAAAGTATTCATCTCCAAGTTTTATTTCAAGCCTGTCTTTTCAGATAAGCACCTTCTAACGTTGTCACTATTCTTTTTCGCCAGAGCACCGTTGCCTTCTCATAAGTGAAGAGACCATATTTTGATTTTTTTGCTGTGCATAATTAATGTAAATGTATATATACATGTCCGTGTGCACAGGCACATATGTGTGTATAGTTGCATGTGCAAGTGGAGCCCTGGAGGCAACCTCACCTACTCTGATCCAGGTGCTGTTTATCTTGTTTGGTGAAGCAAAATCTCTTGTGACTTGGAATTTTCTAAGCAGGCTAGGTTGGCTGGCCAACAAGCCCCAGGGACTTGCCCCTCTCCACTTCACCAGCATGGGGATTAAGAGCACACATAACCACATCGAATACTAAGGCTTTTTTTTTTTTTAATGCACTGTGAGTTTTGAGGAATCTAACTCAGGTCTTTGTGCTTGGCACTTTAGGAACTGTGTCCCACTGTAGCACCCTGGTCAATTTTTAATTATGAGTTTTTATTCCTTCCTTGCCAATTAATTAAAACTTTTTAAAAGAAGTTAATATTTTGTGATTCACAGTGATAAAAATGGTAATATTCAAATAGCAGATACTTTAAAAATAAGCAGCTGAGTTGCTTGAATGTGATAAAATCTCCCTCGCCTCAGGTGAGTGGTTCCTTAGAGTTAGACATCCTCACAAAGCTAGAGAGAGCAGGGGACTTTCAGAGTGAATGATAAACTCTCTTCCCTCAAAACAAATGGAAAACGCTGTTCTAATTCTCATGCCTGGAATCCTCCTCCTCCAAGGTTACAGTTTTCCATTATGCTTTCAATGGTGAGGAATGACTTTGTCTGTTCTAGAGACTCAATAAATAAATTTTCTTGGTTCTCAGGTACTAGAATCTCAAACACCCCATTCTCCTTGGAAAGAAATTTCAGTCAATACTACGTATTAATGTTACAGATTTCCAAAGTCATCAGAACTTCATACTAACACTCTCACTGTAGAACATGTTCTAAATAACACACAAAACACACAAATAAACATATACACATAGTACCTACAAACATTAATGGTATCATTATGGATGAATGAGAAATAGTCAAGCAATAATTACGTGCCTCATGAATTTCCAAGTGTGTAGGGTACATGCTAATTTACAATAAACTACTGTTTTTTAATTTAATTTTGTCTTCAAGTTACTAGAAAATTACCCATGAGGTAGGTATCTCCTCATGCCGTGTGATCATGGCTTACTTGATTAAAATCCTACGTTATCCTAAAATTTGATTGTAGTGGATATTAGCTCTGTCCATGACCTTGGACTATATGGCTAGATGGAGTCTGAGCAGCTTTGTAAAATTGTTTTTATTGAGCTATATATTTTTCTCTGCTCCCCTCTCTTCCTCTTCCTCTCATTCTACCCTCTCCCGTGATCCCCATGCTCCCAATTTCATCAGGAGATCTTGTCTCTTTCTACTTCTCATGTAGATTAGATCCATGTATGCCTCTCTTAGGATCCTCTTTGTTGTCTATGTTTTCTAGGGTTGTGAATTGTAGGCTGGTTTTTCTTTGATTTATGTCTAAAAGCCACTTATGAGTGAGTACATATTAATTTGTCTTTCTGGGTCTGGGTTACCTCTCTCAATATGGTGTTTCCAATTGCCAGCAAATTTTAAAATATTGTTATTTTTCCTGCTGTGTAGTACTTCATTGTGTATATGTATCACTTTCTCCTTATCCATTCTTTGATAGAGGAGCATTTAGGTTTTTTTCAGGTTCTAGCTATTACAAATAATGCTGCTATGAACATAGTTGAACACATGACCTTATGACATGATTTAGCATCCTTTGAGTATATACCCCAAAGTGGTGTTGGCTGGGTCTTGAAGTAAGTTGTTTCCTAATATTCTGAGAAATTGCCATACTGATTTCTAAAGCGGCTATACCAGTTTGTACTCCCACCAGCAATGGGGGAGTGTTCCCTTTACTCCACATCTTCTCCATTATAAGCCTTCATGAGTGTTTTTGATCTTGGCCATTCTGACAGGTGTAAGATGAAATCTCAGAGTTGTTTTGATTTGCATTTCTTTGATGGCTAAGGATGCTGAACATTTCCTTACGTGTCTTTCAGCCATTTTAGATTCAACTATTGAGAGTTTTCTGTTCATGTCTGTAACCCATTTTTTATTGGATTATTTGTTCTTTTGATGGTCATTAGGAGGCTGTGATTCTGTCTGTTAATGTGACCTCTTAAAAGAAAAGGGAGAAGAGAGGACCATGGTGGTCATCTGCCTTGTTGTGTATCATAATAAATATTTGTTACACTTTTAATGGGCTCTCATGGATTCACCTACATTTGATACTATCTATTAAAGCCCCACTAAATACTGAAGATAGGATACATATAACCAGCACAATAAACTAAGACTCCAAGACCTGGATCATAGAAATTTGTACAGTCAAATAGAGGTGCATTTCCTGGCGGCTTCCTCCAGGATGGAAGCATTCCATATCCCTTGGAGTATCCTTAAACCCAAAGTAAACCACTCAAAGCAGCTTCAGGAAGTCTCTGAAACAAACCAGATTCACCCTTCCCCAGTAAACAATAAACAATGCTGAGAACATTTTCAGACACACCAATCTGTAGACTGAGACCAGACCAGCTGGGTAAAAGATGTTTTCACTGGCTGAACTGCCCAGAAGTTCAGATCAACTGAGGCACCTAGAAAGGAAGCTCTCCAAGCTGCTGAGCTGCCTGCAGGCTGTGAAGTGTGCTCCAGGTTCCCTGCTTTTGTGAGCTGTCACCCATTCTGGGGTGGGCTTTGCAGTTGTCTTTGAGTCATTTCTGCACCTCATCCACATTCCTCCAAGCATCACCAATAAACTCATTGGTTCACCAAGTTGAACTTTGGTGATATCAGTACTTTGGTCCATTATGGGATCCCTGTCTCGGGTGAGAGGATGTATGTGCTGTGTTTACCCAGGAAAACTCTTGCCACACAGCCAAGTCTGTGTTATTATAGAGATAAATTACTATATTTTTTGACAGTATCAGTGAAGCCATGAGTATGTTCATCAAAAAACAGTAACCATGACTATGTAAGCAGGGGAGTTTTCTTCCCATATAAAATAATCTGAGTTAGACCTTTAAAGGCAAAAATATGACTTCATGGGTTTGTCAAAGATGTAAGCTTATGGCAAATCTAATGCAATCAGTCCACACTCCTAAGCTCTGAATGGTTGTTGAAGCCCAGCCTCACATCTACTTTCATTGTAGACAAGAGGGAGAGAGGACTAGCGCAGAACTGTAAGGTCACCTAGCTGTGTTTTCATGTGGATTCGTAGACGCTTCCACAAAAATCTTTCCTTGGCTAGTCATTTTTGCCATCCTAATGCCAGGCAAGTAAATAACACAATCTTTATCCCAGGGTGCCACATCTCTATCTCAAGGCAGGCAGGCGGGCATTTTATCTAGAAGGAAAGTGAGGAGATATTAGTGAAGATGACAAGTGCATGAGTAAACCCAAGGCTTGGCTGGATAAAATGTAAGACATTGCATTTTAGAGTAATTCTATAATCTTTGCCTATACAAACATATAATGCCCCACTGCCATATGCGCATACGCACATATATATTTAACTTGCCTGTCAAATTTATGAATATGAAACATCTAGCGTAAAACACAATCCTTTTGATATGCACAGCTTTTTAAAAATAACATTTCCATGAAGCACTAAAGCTATGTCTATAACATTCCTAAAAAGGAGGGAAAAAAAAACATAGACATACCACAGAGCTCAGAACCTGCTATCAATTCTATTCACAGTGGCAGAATGGTTTTAATGGCAAAGGCATTTATGAGTCATAAATTACTATTTATAAATGCAGTGTTTAGTATTCATTTCAATGGACGACATATGGTTGCAACATTTCCAAATAGCTTGAACTGATAAATAGGCTACTGAAGTGGTTCAATTTGTTAAAATGCTCACACATTAACTCCTGCAGGAGTGGGATTGCAGGTTTGCATCTGAAACACTGGGTGCATAGTTTGAGACTGCGAGATGCCACCTTTGGAGACTGGACTTGGATTTATGAAATGGGTCTAACAGTCCATTTTTCATCTTGATTTATATGATTCTGTGCAAAAAGAGTTTGTGATCCATCAAAAAGAACTCATCCATTTGTTTTCTCATTTCCGACTATGACAACCTTGGTACCAACAATGTCAGTGGCGTACTGCTTTCCCCGGGCTGTCTCTGAGCTGTCCACAGTGGGCGCAATCATTGGCCAGAATGTTTCCAGGTATTGCAGCAGAAATGCTAGCACTATTAGTCCTTCGAATTTATGCTTCGAGTTCAGAGGTCATAGTCTAAAGTCTGCATGCTGACTTAACAATTAAAATATGGATCTATTGAAGAAGGGAGGTCTCGGGATAAACGACCCCTCTCAACATGATAGAAACAAGAAGATATAGAAGGACAAATATGCCACAGCAGAGATCACATAGACGACTTCAACAGAAACAGTATTCAGATGAGAAAACTAAAATTTTATCTGAGAAACTCATGTGGATTCAGTGCAGAAAAGTCTGGGACTAGTGTGCTCTAAGGTGGAGATTTTTTTTATTTAATTTATTTTTATTTTTGAGATTGTCATGTCATTTAATTACAATGTTTCTCTGCTCACTTTCTCCCTGCAAACCTTCCCATAGACTCCTCCCTGTGCTTCTTCAAATACATGGTCCTTCTTTTCAGGAGTGTTACTGCTTGCTTGTTGATATGCATTTGTACATAGATATATATTTCTAAATGTAACTAGTAGGCTCCATAACGTTACTCGTGTATGTGTTTCCAGAGTTGATGAGTTGGCACTGCATGACCAACTGGTGTGCTCTTCCCTGTGGAGGACCCACCTCTCCCAGTCTCAGTGTAGGGTCAAGGCCCCATGGGCTTTCCTCATCCATGTTGGCATGTTTGTTGGTGGCCTGCTTGTTCAGCTCATGCTTGGGTGATCATTTTGGTGAGACTTTATAGGTATAGCTTCAGATGTTATTAGAAGACACAATGCCACAGCACACTCCCTGATCTTTTTGCCCTTACAATCTTTTTGCTCCCACTTGTGGGGTGGAATTTTAAGGAAGCCTTCTAACACTTTGCCGAGCTTGACCCCAGTTACTCTTTCACGCTCTCAGGGTTTACACTGGAGAAAGATCTCCCTAAGACCATAGTGAGGAAAGCAAATGAACTAATTTGAAATATTTTCAGGTTACTCAGTTGTTAAGACTGCCTCTTAAGAGAAACCAATATAACTGGCTAATCTGAGTATTCAATAAGAACAACGTGATCTAGTAAAAGATGATTATCCAGGTTGAACTTTATCCTCCTGTGTGGAAGAGAATGAAATAAATAGAAAACTATGAAAAGACTTGAAAGAACTCTAAAAGCATATATACAACCAAGTAAGATGAGCCAATCTGGAAAAGGCACAGTGTGTGATTCAAACTTTTTGACATTCTGAAAAAAAGCACAGCTATGGAAATACTGAATTGTTTGCTGGTTTCCAAGGCTTACAGAATCGGGGAAGGATGTGTAGGTGGAGTATAAGAACATTTGAGAGTAGTGAAACTGTCCTGTGTGACGCCATTAATAGCTGATAGACATCAGCATCCATTTTCCAAACCATACAGGCGAAAGGTGAACCAAGAGTGACAATGGAGTGTCAGTATAGGTTCACTGATATTAATTAATGATATGGGATGGCCTTCTGTAATGGGTTGATATTATTGGTTAATGAGTAAAGCTTCTTTGGCCTATAGCAGGCTAGAATATAGCCAGAGACAAGGAGAAAGAATAGGCAGAGTCAGGGAGACACTACGTAGCTGCCTGTGCCCATTCTGCAGCTTATTGTTACTGTTAGATATTGTTACCAATTTCTTCTACTGTTCTGGAGCCTATATTTTCTTGAGGACAAGAATCATGTTTTCCTTTCTTTTGCTTCACATTTCATCCTGTTCCATAAAGCCAACATAGTGTAGTGTCGTACTAAAAACAGAATAAAAATCGTTTAGCTGCGCATCTCAGTTTGTGTGTCGGATGAGGGAACGACACAGGGCAAGTCACTCAAGTGTCTCACTACTACTTTCCTTGTAACATGAGGATAATAATAAAACCTACTCCAGAGAGCTGCTGAGGAAAGTAGGAGCAATAATGATGATGATGATAATAATAATAACAACAACGGTGTAATTAAAAGAGTATCTGAGAAATGAATAAGCCACAAGTTATTGAAATACACACATGGCAAGCATTATTTTCCCCGGAGAGACTTAGGTTGTCATTTTTCTCTCTTATAAAGGAAGGGTCCTGTCTTCCCTTAAGAAGATTATATACATGTGATGAGAAGAATTTGTCCATAGAAGGGCTTTCCCTGAAGCCTTGAAATCATATTACCAGGAAGATTTTTTTCCCCGAACTCTATGACTCTGCCCTGGCCTGAAGATTTGAAAGGAGATTAAATTCCTCACAGCCTAGTATTCTCCTCTGCCCAACTCAAAGTCTAAATTACTCATAATGGTCCGCTCTTGTAGAAAAGAAATCACTTCATCTGTTCAGGTTTCATCAAGTGGAGAATGGTGGTTGCTCCCAGCTGTGATTGATAGAAGCAAGAAAATAGAAGCTGGAGAGAGGGGTCTGAAAAGTCATAGAGAAACAGAGTCTTCATATAAAAGATCACGTGCTGGCTGTGTTCAAACCTCAGGGCTGTAATTCAGGGCACAGGTGGCTGTGGGCACATATGACCCTGAAACAGAGCAAGCAGAGTCAAGACCAGGGTCAGAGCTTTACGTTTCCTGCTTAAAGCTACGGTGTGCTGCGTATTCGTCTGGTGGCAAGTTTTGCTAATTCCTCAAATCAGAGATATATCAGGTGCATGAGAAATTTTTTGAAAATATCAACTCATACATAATTTATGGAAGTGATTTAAAAACCATAAAAGAAAAAAAATAATTTACGATGATATTAGATTTCTCACCAACTCATTTGATTTCCCAGTGCACACCAAGTTGTGTTTAGCCTTTGCTGGATTCTAGAAAGAGGCAGCAACACTATGACCAGACAACAATATGCATATATCAATGTGAATATACATTTCTTTTTGCTGAAACGGCCAATGTCCATCCGAGTTTTGAGGAAAGAAATTTGAATAGATTTCCACAGCATAGCATTACTCTGTGCCTTTAAGTCACATGAAGCACAAACGGCAGAGTGATAACGCTACAACAGAATGCTGTCTATCAGAATACTGATGACAAACCTCTCCTAGGTGTGTGCTGCTGAGGGGAGACGCTCTGATACAGTTGAACACTAAGACTGCAATAGTAAAATATCATTATCTTAGTATCTTGAAATATTCCAGGTATATTCAATTACTGAAAAATCTACAGAGCAAAAAGGCAACTGGAAGGAATTCTCTTATGGAATGCAAATAAATAAAAGACATTTGAAGTCTATAATTGCTTGATAATGTAAAACGAAGAGCAAATTTTTATTATTTACAGATCTCTAAGTTCACAAAGCCAGCAAGCAAAAGACAGAAGCTTAAGTGTCAAATTCCTGTATAGGAGCCTTTTACATTCAAACTACCACACCACCACACTGAATTTCATAGTTTCTAGTTACTTCAATGGACTAGAATTTATCAAACACTAGCTCCTCACTCCTGAAGGTACGTGTAATGTCAAATGCCTACCTATAGTTAGTATTCACTAAATTGATGTTAGTGAAGAATCCATTTACTACAAGAGGTATTTAAAAAGAAAACAATGCCTCTTCAATTCAAGTCCATTGATCAATGTGCCTGTTAAAATTTTTGTCTCATAATTCTTTGTCTGGACATGTTTTCTCAACCCTATAAGGTCTTTTGCTTCTATTTCTATGGTTTCTAATTTGTATCTGTATAGGATTTCTCTGTGCATGAATATATATCTTATCTATCATCTATCTATCTATCTATCTATCTATCTATCTATCTATCTATCTATCTATCTATCATCTATTTATCTATCTTCTTGTGCTTTTTCTTTGGCTTTGTTTTAATGTTCATTTCTTTGTTTTGGTCTATTTGAAAAAATTGTCAAAATTTACCCATATTAATAATGAAAAGGGTGACATTATAACAGATACCAATGAAAGTAAGAAAACTCAAGGTCACACCTTAAAACTTTACAGTATGTTAAGTTGTAAAATATAAAGGGAATAAAGAAATTTTAGATACCCAAGAAATATCAAACTTGAGCAAAGATGAAATACATATTTTAAAGCTATCCATGTATCTAGCAATGAGATTGAAGTAGTAATAAAAAATCAACCAAGTAAAGCACAGGACCAGAGTTCAGTGCAGAACTCTGGCATGCCTAACACAATTACTCATCTTTTCCATAAAATAGAAAAAGAATGAATGCTTCCTGTGGTGGTTTGAAAGAAAATGGCCCCCAAAGGGAGCACTTTCAGGAGGTGTGGTCTTGTTGGAGGAAGTGTGTCACTGTGGAGGCGGGCTTTGAGGCCTCCTATGCTCAAGATACCATCCAGTGTCTGACACTCCTTTCTGCTGCCTGAGCAAGGTGTAGAACTCTTAGCCACCTCTACAGCACCATAATCCCTGCCATGATAATGGCTTAAACCCTTGAAACTGTAAGTTAAATGTTGTCTTTTATAAGAGTTGCCACGTTCATGCTGTCTCTTCACAGCAATAGAAACCCTAAGACACTTCCAAACTCTATTTATAAAGTCAGTATTACAGAGATGCCAAAAACAGATAAAGGCCAAATGATGAAAGAAAATCACAGACTGACCTCCATGGTGAGCATAGATGCAAACATTTTCAATAAATTGCTAGAAAATTGATTCAAAGTCACTCATTATATTCAGGCTGGTGTCTTTCTATTAGCAAGGAGATGGAAATAAAAAACATATAAATAGGAAAACAAGAAGGCAATTACCACTACTTGCAGATTATACTGGTCCATACATAAGAGACCCTATAGACCATATAGACCAAAACTCTTAGAGCTAATGAGCACTTTGAACAGAGTGGCTGGATATAAAACCATCACAAAAAAAAATCAATAGCCTTCCTGGACACTGACAGATACACTGAAAAGTAATCCATTTAAACAGTCTCATTCACAATTGATATCCCCACCCAAAATACCAGGGAATAAATCTAATTTAAAGACCTCTAAAATAAAGATATTTAGACACTTAAGAAACAAATTGAGGGCATGAGAAGATGGAAAAAACTCCCATGCTCATAGATGAGAAAAATCAATATTGTGAAAATGGCTTTCCTACGAAATCTACAGATTTGGTGCAACGCCAGTCAAGATCCCAGTGACAGCCTTCACAGACACAGAAGAAAAAAAATTTAAACTTTATGTGGCAGCACTAAAGACCAAGGATAGTCAGTGCAGAAAGAATACTGTAGGAAAATCAGCACAGCTGATTTCAACCTATCATACAAAGCCATAGCATTAAAAACAGAATGGTATGGGGAAAAAAAAAAAACAGACCCAGAGATAACTGGAGTATAATAAAGGTCATATTTTTAAATTCATGAAACTACAGCAACCCAGTTTTTGACAAATATACAAAAATCAACCCCAGAGAAAGGAGAATATCTTAGGCAAATATTGCTGGATAGTGTCATGCAAAAACTGGTACTCAAACCTCATCTCTCACCTTACACAAAACTCAACTCCAGATGTATCAAATACCTCAATAGGGGGCCCAATACCTTGAGTCTGCTAGGTGAAAGAGTGGGCACAGGTGAGGACCTCCTGAGTAAGCTGCTATTAGTGTAGGAAATAAGAGCAACAAATGACAAACACGATCACCTGAAAATAAAATCTTTCTGCTCAGCAAAGGAAAGCATCAAGCAAGTGATGAGGAGGTTCACAGAATGGAAGAGAATTTGCCAGCTATGCACATGACAGAGGATTAGTGTTTAGAATACACAGAGAACTCAGAAAGCCAATCAAGACAAAGTTTGAAAGTGGGTTGCAAGTCCTGCAGCTACCAGTCACTTGAAAGAATAGTGTTCAAAATAATTTTAATTTACAACTAAATTTATGTGTATGTATGTATGTACAGATGTATGTATGCATACATGTATATCTGGGATACATATATATGGTATATCACTATTCCCACAATTCTTTGGGAAATAAAGAGCTGATTTTATAAATGATTAACTGACTTCCTCAGAAAACCAGTCTGAATTATGTTGATATGTGTTCCCACTAGTAAGGAATTTTTTTTAAAGGAATGACTTCAGTAAGAAAGAGACAAATCTTCAACAAACTCTTCAATAAATTGCTGAAAAGCAAAGACAAAATGTAAATTTGTTAATCAAAACATACTTGAACACACATATATTTAATTTAAAAATTTTAAGTTATAGTATAGGGTTGTAAATTTTTATAATAAAGGACTGAAAGTAGCTTTATTGTGTGCAATTTGGAAGTAACAGAGATGAAGCAGAAAGTGGGAATTATGTAGCTAGAAACAAAATTCTATTTCATGATCTCAATGATGACACCCAGAATACAATTTCCAGTTGTCTGGATAGGACATAGATACTGTGCTTGCGAGTTCACTGTAGCTGTGGTGCAACATTCCTGCATGTACACACACACACACACACACACACACAAACACAGTGTAAAAATGAATTTTCAAACTTTCCATGATGAAATTAATACTGATCTTATGAGAAAGAGTTTTTGAAGATCAGAAAACACCATTGATCTAATTGAGATCACAAAAACAGAAATTACCAACTTACATGCAATGAAGATATATTCTTATCATGTGACCCAGAAACTCCAGCATAAAATTTTAATTCAGAAAATGATATAAAATATGTCTGTAAAGACTTTAACTTGGTTATGCACAAAACTTTATAAGTAGAGATCATGTTTACTAGCAGATGAATAAATAAGCACACTATGATAGATCAAATACTATAGTATAGTATATTTCTCCTAATAGTAAATTTAGTCAAAATTTATAAGATCTTTGCTGTTTACTCACGGAAGCTAATTATGTGTGGAGGACGTTAAGGGAAACTGAATATAAAGGGTATAGGTAAGTAATTAATACATATATTGTGCCCCAGTTCCTCAACTGAGATATTTTTCCCCCAAGGTGTGTCTAGATTTGTGTCAAGCTGTAAAAACTGTGACACTATGACAGACATTGACTTCCTTTATTTTAATATCTGAAGACATTTGCGTGGTATATGATATAGTATTTTTGACTATAAATATAAGCACATTGCCCTCCAGATTTGTAGGTGCCACAGAGAAGACTTGTAGCTGGCTCTCTCTTTTATTCTGGAATACCCGAGGAATTTAATAAAGTGTGTCTTTGGGGTTCAAATATTTTTGAAGATTAGATTGCACCTTCGATGTATAAATTCAATTACTCGGTGCTCAGGGGTGTTTTTCTTGGTACGTCCCATCTGAATCCCGTGCTGACCTGACCTTCACTTCTCAATGACTATTGCTTTCAATTGAGTCAACTTTGCTTTTTATTACTGCGTTTATCTTAATATTTAATACCTATACTTTCTTATTCAAATGATTGCTTCAAAACATTCATTTCCCAATATTTTATTATTAAAGTCTAATCTACTGGAAAACATGTTATTTTGAAGTAAACATATGCCTACTTATTATATTCTGATGGTAACAATTATTATTTTCTACATTATCTCTTTGATACTTTTCTTTCATGAAAAAAATCTCACTCAGGGCTATTATTTGGATTGGTTCACATCTTGACATCTATATTTTAATTTAGAAGGATAGACATCTCATCCAGGAGGGTTGTCATTATACGTTCCCATTTATTCTGGCATTAGCAAGAGGGGGCAGCAGTTGTAGACAGAAGCTCAGACAAGTGTTTGATTACTTCTCAGCCTTCTCTGAGGGACTGTTAGCAAGTCCATGGCCACAAAACCTTCTATCACTGCATCATTTTACTTACATGGCCACAACCACAGTGCCAGAATATTCTGTAGGCTCCCCACAGCAATCCCAGCCAGCGATGGAGACTGATTGTCATGCTATACTCAGAGGAAATAGCTATACCACAACCAAGCCTCCAATCTTTCTTTCTTGTTACCTATGAGAATTTGGTGTCGCCCTAGTTGTGTGGGTAGCAGTTTCTTGCATCAATCTAGTAGGAATTGCCAGTTTCCTGGGGCAGGTTTTCCCCCATTAAGTAAAAACATTTTGTCTCCATTTTTAAAAAAAATACAAAAGAGCAGTTGCCACACCATTCTACTGCATCAGGATAAGATGCTAGTCACCCAATAATCACGTAAGACAGTGTTTGCCTTTTGCTTTTATGCAGGGTCAAACTTGATTTTGATTAAACTTACCAATATTTTAGTGTCACAAGTGAGCATACTGAAGGATTATGAGTACCTTTTCCTAGACAATTGTTTAGGTCCATCTTCTGGAAAACATAATGGGTATACTGAGGCTGCAGAGTGCAGGGTCTCATCTGTGAACCAAAGCCAAGTACCCTCTGATCAGAAGGAATAAACCAATCAACCATTTAAATAAATAACTGAGTTTTCACCAAGCAAAATAAGTCATCACTGTTTGGTATTCTTGGAAGTGTATGCACTTAACGGACACTGAAAACTGAAACCCCACCAATATTCAACTCACCAGAGAGGTCTTTGTCATTCGGCTCCATGCCCGAGGCTCTAGGATTTTGGGCTGTCCCTGTGTCTTATCTTTTCCAATTTTACATCACTGTCCTCAGTGGACTTCAGTGCCCACTACAATGAATACAAATACATTTTCTTCACCCAGATTGTAAAGCGCATCGTTTGAGAGTTTGCCCTGCTCTGCCCAGTGGACTGTCTCGAGAGAAACTGTTTAGTGAGCTATCGTTGTGCGACGGTAAAATATCAGCAAACATCGACAAAAACTGGATGTCAGCCACCTTCCAAGTGCTAGTTAAACGTGCCTTCCTCCGATGCTGGAGCAGACTGACAAGAGGCACCTTAGCAGCACAGTTTGCTTCATTTCTGACCAACAACTTAGGGGGACACGCATTTCTGAAGAGTTTAATTAAAACGAGGAAATTGCGAATCCCTATAAAATGATATTATCCTTCCCCCTTCATCCTTGTGGCCTTTGGTTTAATCAGCAGCTGCCCTGCATTTATTCCAGACTTCATTGTGAAAAGGCAGAAAAGAGATTTCTTAGAGAAACGTCAAGATAAGAAAGAAACTCCAAGTGGGGTGTCTGCTCCTGTGAAGAGTCTTCCTAACTGTTTTCTGAGGTACATTTCAAAACCACCCTTTGCTTATTCATATGTTTGAAACGTGTGCGGTTATTTCTTCAGAAAGACCGAAAGGCTAGTCAAAGGCTGGGCCATGGGGTATTTATCAGAGCATCTGATTAGCTGACCCTGGTGAAGCAACCGTGCTAGCTGACCGATTCACATCAGTTTTCAGTAGGCTTGTAGTTTGCAGGTGCTCCCTGGATTATGTCAGTCAGCCAAGTGGAAAGCTGCTGAAATAGAGGCTAGGGACAGAAGTTAAAGTTCAGGAACTTAATAAACCTTACATTTGGAAGTTTTGTATTTTACCTGTGACAGGTGGATCCAAGCCTTATAACCTTGATTCCATGAACTTTACATGAATTTTAGTTTATCAAAAGAGATAGATGTATTAGCATTACCATTGTATTGGAATCTACATTATAGAAAAAGCAGTTAACAGGTGTCTGCTACAGGTTTACACCTTGGAGTCAGAGCAAAATCTATGACTTTGGGTTAAAAAGCATAAACAGTTTTTTCCTATGTCTAGAGAGTCTGATATATGTTTTAGCCTGATGAAAAGCACTTTTAAGTTTATACTTAGAAGACAACAAAAAGAAATTTAAAATCTTGAGCTTATGACTGAAGAGTAAGCAGTCAGTGTTCTAGTAATCAGAGCCTTATTTGTCTACGTTGTCTTTGAACCCTTGAAATCTCAGTGTAACAATGTATCTTCATAATTTTTATTTATAAATCTTATTTTTTGAGAACCTTGAAACTTACTTAAGTTTTTAAATCCTCAGATCATTATATATCTTAGAACATTTTCTTAAGCCATCAGAACTTAGACCTTGTATGGCTTAAAGAATGGATATAGCCTCTATTCCTGTTGGCTTATCTTGGGCCACTTTCTCTTCTGGTCAATCCGGGGAAGACTGTGAAGGAGAGCCCTGTGGGGATTGGGAGACACTGCTCACTTGAACCAGGTTAAAATATTGCAAAAATGGTGGCCTCTTGTAGCAGCCTTTACACGGTGCATAGATTGATTTTTGTTGAAAACACAATCAGATTTTTCTTGCCAGAATTTATCAATGTACAAGTGATGCCCGCAGGCTTCTGATGCCCTTGTTCTGACTTCTTACTTCTCACAAAAACCTTGATGAGAGAGGTTAAGTGGAGGTTAGGTAGGAAAACATGGAGTTTTTAAATGACCAATGTTTGCATGGAATGAAATGCATCTGTGTTCTAAGTGCTAATGAACAGAAGCCTCAATTCTGGAAAATTGCCTTCAATTTTTATTCAGCTTAAAAACGAACTTGTATTTACTAACCATCCTGTTTTATGAAGTTACTTACTTCTGTTTGTTCCTACTTTACTCTTTTATGACATGATAAAAACATTTAAAGAATTGTCTTTATTTGAATATGTAGTTGACACATAAAATTTAGATAATAGGGATTCAAACCACATTAATCCAATTTCACCCTTGCTTTTTTCTATTTCCTGAAATTCTATTATTGGTAATTTTTCTTTTATAAATATATACCACTTCCTATAATATATTTAAATAAAAAATGTGATAAACCAATTAGTCACTATAAGTTTAGTCAGAATCAAGCTATACTTGGACTTTTTTCAACAACAACAACACACAAAAAAAAACAGGGAAAGAGATTACCTTGTCTAAAAGGAGATGTACATCTCCCTCAGTGCAGAATTTGTCCCCAGAATATTGTTGCATAGCTAGACAGGTATTAACAATTTTAGACGCATTGACAATGTACTTTACCTCATCAGCAGCTTTGGACTTCCTGTCCTAGTTCCCTGTTAGTATTCTAAGGGAAACATCACTGCTGCCTCTTTGTAGATTTTAAAATATTATGTGAAATCATAATACCATGAGAACTTCGTTGAGGCTCATTAAAGGAAAGCCACCCCTCCTGGTAAAACACTTGGAATCTGAGTTCTGCCTCTGGCCCTCGGTGTGACTTTCTGTCTTGGTCCAAAGATTAAGGTGGTACATTCTGCTGTCTCCTACCTTAATACTTACCTGATTTTGGGTCTGTCAATCATCTGGCCTGAAGACCACTACTCAAGATGACCGATTCACCTGGAGACATGCCTTGGAAGTGGGAGGAATAATTGTTCCTTGGAGGAGGTGGTGCTTACTAGAAGCCCCTCCCTTGACGTAGCTGCTCACAGAGCTCCTGATATGTATCACTGCCAGGCCTGTCCACCTTTCTGCGTTAGAACTCAGAAGGAATACGTTTTCTCTTTCTTTTCCTCTTTCCTTGGCTACAGACTGAAAGCCTTGGCATGCTCTCTGTGACATTCTGAACTTCTTCCCTCTTCCTCACAACTGCTCCGCTCCACTGCCCCATGAAGATGAACTTGAACTTCCTTGAACTTTAACTCAAAATGCATGATGTCTTTTCTGTCTCTTTCCACCTTGCAGCTGCTGATATTTAAAGCTTACATGCTCTACTGGTTTTTTCCAAACTCTAATACAATAGTGTCGAACATTTTTCCAAGTCTGTTTTTAAATTATTCCATTTATGAGACTACGAACTTAAAAAAAGAGAACCCCAAATCCCCAATATCTATATGTCACATCAATGACAACACACAGTTTTATCAAAAGACATGCAGAAATAGGATTTCAACATATTGGAAGGTCACTGTGATGGTTACTGTTAATTGTCAATACAACAGAATCTATAATTGCCTGGGATGGGATCTTGGACATGCCTATGAGTCACATTACCCCCTTAGTTTAAGTGAGAAGATTCATTCACTGTGGGTGGCATGCCTGGATAGAATCTGAGATTGCATATAGATGGAGAAAGGAAGATGGTAAGCTGCATACATTCATGTGTTTCTGCTTTATGAGTTTGAATGTGATGTAACCAGTTGCTTCAAATTCTTGCTGCTTTCGACTGTCCCACCGCTGTGGATCGTATCCTGGTACTCTGAGTGAGAACAACCCCTTTCCTCCTTAAGTTGTTTTATTAAGAATATTCTATCACAGAAAAAGGAAAATTGGTTTAGACCATCATCATCTAGTAGTGAGGGGAGACCTACGAGGCTACTACAGTCAGCGGAGTAAAGATCAGTGGAAATCATGAAGGTAGTTTGGTTCAACATAACTCCTAGCCCGTGTTGGTTCAAACTTTGGGAGTTAATTTAGTATTGAAAGCAATAAATTAAAGACCATTATCAAAGGAAGAGGCATTCTTAGCCAAATAATTAGGAGAATGTGAGTTTTCATTATTAATATTTTTAAATAGTAATTTTTAAATAGGATATAGACTAGAGGAATGATTTTTGAAGAAACTTGAAAACCGGAGTAAGCCATCAGATGTGATGTACTGGAATTTTGAAATCCAACTCCGTACATTTGACTTGCTTCTCATGTGTTTCCACCAGAAAAAGTCTATTTTTCTACTTTTCTGAATTTATCTGTCATTGTCACCAGTGTCCAGATTGAGAATACAGATACAGGACTCGCTAACAGTTTCCTGGTAACATTAACTGACTCCCAGAAGACTGTGGAATAATTACCGGACGATGATTTGTGGCTTCAGATGAAGCGGTGGAGCTGGTCAGTTGAATGACTACTTCCCCTTGTTCCTAGACTACAGAAGCCTGCTTTTGTTCAGTGCTCTACAAACACATCCAAGGGCAAGAGAGCCCACTTTCCCGTAGTTGCTTTGATAGATAATATAAACCAGTGGACTGTGGTGGCCGAGGAAATACGGGGCAAACATTTTCTGGGGATTCCAGAAAAGCCACTTTCTGTTGATTAGAAAACACTGTTATCTGCAGTTCCCACTGTAGTTAGATTTGTGGGAGTCCTTGTGTTCACCAAATGATGCCAGGGAAATCAAGTCCCTTTGGAAATTTTAGTCTTATCAAAAAATTTTAAGCATAAAAGCAGGAGAGCTGACCCCCCACTCCCCCAGCAGCCACTATCCCCTAGAGCAATCAAGAGGCAGAGACCTGCATTGGAGCACTGGACTGAGCCCCCAAAGTCTAGCTGAAGAATGGGAGGAATGAGAATATGAGCAAAGAGGTCAAGACCATGATGGGTACACCCACTGAAACAGTTTACCTGAGCTAATGGGAGCTCACTACTACCAGCTGGACTGGGAAGGAACCAGCATAGGACCAAACTAGTCCCTCTGGATGTGGTTGACAGTTGCATGGCTGGGGCAGATGGAGGGACCACTGGCAGTGGCACCAGGATTTATCCCAGCTGCTTGTACTGGCTTTTTGGGAACCTATTCTCTTTCGATGGATACCTTGTTCAGCCTAGATATAGTAGGGAGGGCCTTGGATAGTCCCCAAAGCAATGTGCCTCACCCTCTCTGAAGAGTGAGTAGGGGTGGGGTAGGAGGGTGTGTGCAGGGAATGGGAGAAGAGGAGGGAGTGGGAACTTGGATTGGGTATGTATAATGAAAAAAGATAGTCTTTTTTAAAAAAAACTAAAAATATATATTAAAACATTGAATATATGTTGTAAAATTGCAACATCAGTGTATTAGTTTTCTTCCTAGCATCTCACTGCACGTCCATCAACACTCCTAAGCATTGTTTTCACACAAAAACCACTTTAATGGATTAGGAGTTGGCTTTCCATCTTTCCCTGCTTCCCCTGCAGAGTCTCTGCAAGAGGCATATGAAAAGAGACATTCATAGACGATGGAAATTAGTTTTCACACATAATTTTGCATTGTAATTTTTTCTTTTACATCTTGTTGTTTTTTTTTTTTTTTCTCCAAATTGTTGAGTTAGGAATGCACAACTGTGGGACTAGGGAAGGACAGAAAATCTACCCACATTTGACAGGATCCGGGACAATTATAGATAGAATGCCCAAATAGCAGAGAGAACTCAGTCTAGAGCTTCAACCATTTCCGCTGTCCGGGTATTGAGACATGCTAATAGATGTCTTCTTACGTATCAACCTGGCTTGGCATGGGAGATCCAGAAAACGAAAACCAGAAACACCCTAATACCTTTACAGGACACAGTCACAAAAACATGGAAAGAAAAAATGAAAATGTAAAATAAGACCCTTAAGGTGTGTGTCTAGCACATCTGTGGCCCAGAGACAGTTTGGTTAATTGGCGGTGTAGTTCGGTGGTAGAGAACTGTTCTATCATGTGTAAGACCCCGGGACTCAATTTCCTGCATTACAAAACAATGAGCTAAAATGAATACAGGTAGAATAAAACCCCTGGATGCCCCAAGACGTTTGAAGTATAGTCAGTAATTCAACGGCAAACCAGACAAGGGTATGTCTTAGGACTTTGTTCAGTTTAGACGTGTGTAGAAAGAATGGCAGGGAAGCAGAGAACAGACAAAACAAGGTTACCACTCCAACAGAGACAGGAGTGTCAAAAATGATAAAAAGCCTACTTGCAATTGCAATACAAATAAAAAAGTCCTGTAATTGGCAGAAGATTGTTAGTGGGAGCAACCGGTGCTCCATAGCTCTGGACCCACGAAGGAGAGGAAAGGGTCATGCATAATAGATGAACCAACTAGTATCTGAGTTCTGGGGTTTTTTTCCATGTTTATTTCATTTATTCCTTATGCAGACCTTCCTGAAGGAACTCATTCCAGTTAACAAATGAGGAGACGAAGCCTCCAAGTAATCAAGAAACTTATTCAGTATGAATCATGAATATGAAGTTCAAGATGTTAAGTTAATTTAAATATCTAATTTTGATTACATCTTTGACTTTCAGTGTTGCTTGGGAAGCACTCCACTGAGGGGTTGTATTATGTATCTGTAAATGGCATTCAAGGGCTTCCTTAATGCTCTAATCTTATTATAGACAAGATACTCCTTATTTAGAGAACAAATAATTTGGCCACATTCAAATACATAAGGAGAGAAGAATCTGTCGCATGTCCTGCTCAAGGATGGAAAGCTTTATTTGATTCCATTTCTAGATTATGACAATGCAGCAGGCTCCCAAGCAAAACTCCAACCTTAGTATATATGTGAATATAATATTTACATAGTTATAATCTTAGACAAGGATCACTATTTTATATTCTGACTTTTGTTTGTTTAATAGTCCATTTTGGCATGTTGTCTCCTTAAGAACAGGGAAATATTCACGGTGAACTCTTGCGCTCCATGACCACCACTGTGTTCTTTTTTCTTCGTTGCTGGGGATCCAAACCAGAGTGTCCTAAATATTAGGCAAATGATTCATACCTAGGCCTCATTTTATGTTGAAGCAAAATCTCATGGGATAACTCAAGCTGGCCCCAAAGTCTACATATACCTCACTCTGTTCTCCAACTTTTGTGATCTTCTGGCCTTGGCCTCTACTTCTTGGATGCTAGGAATAAAGGCCCTTGCCACCACAGCTGTCTCTCTTTTGTCTTTATTGCCCTCAGCTTTGCCCCCACCTTCGTTCTCCTTGAAGTAAAGTAACAGCCTCTGTTCATGCCCCATCCCCGCAGTGGTCACAGACAAACATCATTTGCTGGTTCTGTAGACTTTCTACACCAGGATGGTGAAGTCACACTGCAAGGAGCTCTTCCAGCTATCTTTTATAGATTACGAACTATTTTTTTACAAACTATTTTTAAATCTATTTTTCACTTGTTTTATTAAACAATTACTCTAAAAATTTTCTGAAGTTATGCTTAATATACACAAAGGATGTCTCTCTCTCTTTTTTTTTTAACTTACTTTGATTTTTAAGTGCTCAATTTTATTGTGCACTAAACTGGCTTAATATTCCTGTCTTGCAGTGTTCTTTGGATTAGTTTATGTTCCATGTGGGCGAGCTTTGAGAAGCCCTATCAGGAAGCAAGTACTGGGTGACATATACTTCTGCCCTGCAATAAAGAACAAGGGATGAATGAGCTATGATGAAGCTGAAGGCCTTGGACAATTTGATTGACATTGCCATACCTCACACTTCATTCATAGAAAATGAGTAATACTTACCCTTTAGTTTTATCAAAAAGTTATGCAATGTAACTTACTTAAAGCAGTCACATCTCTATGAAGAACATTATTTTTATCTTTTCTACCACCTAGCACAACGCGTGGATTAATAAAGAAATCAGTGGCTTACAAATAACATAATTAAAAAACACTAAGATTCTACTTCTTAATCTGAGCTACATTACCACATAATATTCATTGTTCCAATTCTCAGGAGTTTCTCCCTTGGTTTTGAGATCAGCATGGTCTAGTCCAAGTATCTACGTACTAGAAAAATGATGGCCCAGCTCAGTTCGTGTCAAACCTCCTCATTTCACCTTCCAGTTATTACTCCCTCTCCTGTCCTCCAACCCAAACAATGTGGCTGCTGAAGCACCCTGCAGAAGAGGCCCTGCTCATCGCTTAGTGTAAGAAAGATGCTGATAGCAAGATCAGGAAGCAGGACTTCACCGTATGCTGTTAGAAACTAGTGCTGTGACTCTAAATGAGACGAGTTGCCTACCTGTGCACCGGTTTACACAGCTGCAAAATTCAGTGGTGACCTTGCTTTACCTTACGTACAATTTATAGATATCAATGCAATAAATACTTTTTGTTTGTGCATATGAAAATGCACTCAGTAGGTATGCTGTGTTAGAGTTGCACATTCTGCGACCTTCCAGATTCCTCCTTGCTTTCACATTGGCCCAGTTTGATGTGCAATTCTTCCTTTTCAGATTATTTCATGTATCTCATGAAATAGTTGAAAATATTCATCATTATTTTATTGTTGATATTTACATAATATACATAAGATTTGTGCATTTTGATTGAATGTTTCAAGATGTACAATGTAACTATAAAAATAGGTCTAAGGAAAATACTTCCTTGGTGGCATAACCCGGAAAACCTTGACAAACATTTGATGCAAGTGGGGCCTTAGCTTGAATTTTCAGCTTATTTTCTTTGTGTGTGTGTGTGTAGACATGGATTGCAGCTGTGTATGCACATGTGTGCACATACATGTAAACAGCAGAGCCCTCAACTCTGGCTTCCCACCTGCTCTTTTCCTCATTTTTGAGACATGGTCTCCTTTGGGCCTGGAGCTCGCTGAGTAGGCTAGGTTGAGACATGGTCTCTTATTGGCCTAGAACTCACAGAGTAGGTTAGGTTGGCTGGGAAGCAAACCCCAGGAACCTGCCTGGGTTTCTAAAAGCTCATGATCACACTCGTCTTTTTACGTGGGTTCTGGGGTGTTCAGTTCCTCATGACTGATAACAGGCACTTTTCTAACTGGACCATCTCCCCAATTTGTATTCTCAATCTTTTAAAGAAAGAAATGCCTTCTTGATGTATATAAAGTCGACAGTATTTTCTAATATATTAAAACTTAACATTTTAATCATTATCAACCCAGAATAGATGCACTTTTGATTTTATACTCATGTATAAAGAAAGGTGAAATGAGAGGCACACCTCACCAAGAAATAGTGGAAGAATGCCGACTTCAAGTAAGATTTAGGTAGAAAATTTAAGATGAAAAAAAAAAAAGAAAGAAATTATCATTGTAACAGAGTTGCATGTATTTATTGAAGAGTCACCCCGTCGGCCACTAGGGGTCACAATTACACAGCACACTCTCACGACACAGACCACTAATGGGCCAAAAAGGAAGGAGCAGAAATTCCCATTTGGAAACGGTTTTGAGCTTTGTGTGCAGATAGCACACTGAAAAAGCGTCTGCCACATGCCTGCCAGCTCTAATTACACGTTAGCGGGGAGAAGATACAATGGCACCGAGACTCGCTCCAGCTTATTTTTCCAGTCTCATTTCTCTCTATTCCCACGCAAAACACCAGTTAGGGCTAGATTTGAAAGAGCTTCTCCCCTCCTTTAGGGGTCAGTTTTCTGAAGGCCGTGATGGCAGGATGATTTGACATTAAGGGACTTAAAGTCTTTCCAGGGAAGATAGGATTAAAGCAGGCAATGTGTGTGGTTGACCAATGGAAGGCTTAAAAAAAAAGGAACTATTTCCCTCGAAGCAAAAATAATGAAACAGCTCTTACTTTCTGCCCCACCCCCACAGTTTCAAACGTGGCCATGGAATCGTTTCTATGCCCTGCAAATAAGCCACTATTAATAAAAACATTAAGCATGTTTGTCTGTCAGTCCTTTGTATCTTTCAGTTGAATTCTTGGAGAGTGGTCCACACATCTCCCGTCCCCCAAAGGTCTTAACGCCAGTCCTCCCATGTTTCTTCTAGCATCTCTGCTTTGGTCCAGACACTCTCCCTTCTCACATAAAGTAGTCACAGTGTGGGGAGAAGGGAAACCTTTTGCGATCGAGAGGTAACTCTTGGTCCTGCATCAGCTGCATCTTCCTCTTAATCTTTTTGGTAATATTTTAACCTTTTGACAATTTTTCTCAGTTTCTTTTCCACTAACAACAATTAATCCCCCTCATTCACCAATTTACAATCACATCAAATGCCATATGTGTACACATGCCCACACGTGTGTGTGTGTATGAAATGAAACTTTCCCAGTGGCACAGAAGCACTGCCAAGGAAAGGCACACATGAAGCATTGCTGAACTCGTGGACCAGTGGGTGCAGGTGGAAATGTGTCTCTCTGTGTTGAGGCAAATGTGGACTTTCGGTGCAGATAGGCATAGGTGTCGGTAGATAGAGATCGGTTTCCAAGTATCACCACGTAGAGAACAGAAAGATCAAGGTCAGTCTACCCGGTTTTCTTTCCGAGTGTTCCAGGCAGCAGGTCCTCTCTCACTTGTTGAACGGGACTGGTAGCATCAACAGAAAGCTCTCCTTAGGAGAGGCAGGCTACACAGCACTGGAAGCAGGGACGGCGTGTTCACGGTGAGTTGAACGTGGCCAGGGAATAAGCACAAAGAGATGCGTGAGCTGGTAAAGAGCTTGTGCCTTTCTTTTAATTTTATCTTTGGGTTTGTGTTTTGAGGTTAAAACACGATTTTGTCATTTTCCCTTTTTCTTCCCTCTAGCCTCTCCATGTAAGCCTCATTCTAAGTTCAAAGCCTTTTTTTTTTTTAACAGTTGTTACTCTCTCTCTCTCTCTCTCTCTCTCTCTCTCTCTCTCTCTCTCTCTCTCACACACACACACACACACACAAACACACACTCTACCTGTCAGTAACTTTTGGGCAACTATGGAAATTTTCATAAAAATATGAATATACATTCTTTTTCTCTTTTTTGAAGTTTTTTTTTCATACAATGTATTTTCTTTGTGGTTCCCCCAACAACTCTTCTCAGACTCTCCCCACCTTCCTACCCTTCAAGCTCTTCTTCTCTCAAAAAAGAAACAAATAACCCCTAAAAAACTAAAATCAAAACAAATAAACAAAAAACAGATAAGACAAAAAAGATGAAGCAAAACAAAAACTCACAAAAAAAAAAAGAAAACCCATGGTGTTTGTTTTATGTTGGCAAGATACTTCCGGGCAGAAGGCCCCTGGAGTGCGGTTGATAGACCCAGTGACACTGGATTTGAGAAACAGTTTTCTTTTGCCAGCAGGTTTCAATTGCAAACAGCTTCTTTTTGAAGGGTGGGAACCCATATTAAGTCACCTCCCTCAGTGCTGGTACCCCTTCTTGCTTGAGTCTGTGCAGACCCTGTGCTATCTGACACATCTCTGTGAGTTTATCTGTGCCCCAGTTCTGCTGTGTCCGGACAAGAGAGTCATTTACTGCCTTTGGCTCTTTATCTTTCCACCCCCTCTTCTTTCTAGATCCCTGACTCTTGACAGTAGGAGCTGAGTGCAGACATTCTGAATGCTCCAAAATCTCATTGTCTGCACATTGTCCAGCTGTGGGTCTCTATGTTAATTCCCACCTACTATAAGAAGAAGCAGCTTCTCTGATGAGAGACACTGATCTGTGGGTGTAAACCATGCCATCGGGAGTCATTTTATTGTTATGTTCATTTACCAATAATAGCAGTAGGCTTTCTCTTAGGACACATATCTAGTCTCAGGTTCTCGGCTACTCTGGCAGTGTCCAGTTTGAGTTCTACATCATGAAGCATGTCTTAAATCCAATCAAAAAGTGGTTGGTTACTCTCATACTATTTGTGCCACTATTGTACCCGTGCATCTTGTAGGAAGGTCACTATTGTAGACAAGGTTTATAGGTGGGTGATAGTGATGATTGCCTTTCTCTTCTGGTGTTATCCAGAGTACCTTCCAGCACCATAAACATTAGTCAGTAGGGGCTAGGCAGTTTGGCATTTGTAATTGACCACACTTACTTATCAGGCCAAGATCACCTGATACAGCTGTAAGGAATGAAATATGGCCAGGTTGGGGAGGCCACAGCACAACGGAGGCCGTAACAATTTCAATGAGAGCAATCAGACTTTTATACCTTTATCAGACACAGAATATAATGGCAGTTGCCAGGATCAATACAGTTGTAGTTGCCAGGATACAATGATGTTTGCAAGCTATACAAGGTACACAAGATTAATGCCTCAAGTTTCCACGCTTCCTTGACTACTAAGGGAGCATACAGGGAAACACTGCCTGAGGGGTGCATCGGTCTCTCAGAAGCTGGAAGGCACATTGTGTCCCAGAAGCCACGGTTGCTAACCTGAAAAATCTATGATGTATGCCTCTCAAAGCATCTGGATCATGCCAACTCCATGGTTCCCTGCAGGCACTGACTTGATTTTTCCATGTTTGAAGACATGAGTTAAGTATCGCCTTCAATGTCTTACCACTAGGTTGTGGCGAGAAACCAACAGCCTTAGCAATGACTTGTGATATTTTATATAGGGATCATTTGGCCAACGACTCAACAATATGTAGAGCCCATTCTTGGTACTCTTTATGTAAGATGTCTTGTGGCATTGTCTTCCCCATTCTGTTGTGAGTTTCTTTATATTCATTTCACATATGTAAACATTTTAGGAAGCTTCTATAGTAGTAGGTCTATGTACGTTTTCTAAAGGACTTTAATGTTCCTTGTTCCTTCCCATAGTCCCTCATTTACCCCTTTCTTCCATCTTGCTTCCCATTTCATTTTTGTGTTTCTAGTTTTTTCCTTATTGTTCCAGAATACCATATTCTATTTTTACATTTTTTTGGGAGATCCCATCCTCCTCTCTGTTCCCTTACTAGACACTTAAGCTCTGTGGTTATTCAGATTTTAGAACACATATTGAAAGCTTTTAAGTTACCATACACATGTAAGAGAAAATATTCAGTATTAGTGTTTTGGGGTGTGAGTTATATCACTAAGGACGATTAGCTTACTTGGAACTTTCATATTTTCATTTTCTTGATTGTTGAATAAATATGCCCTTGTGTAAATGTACCACATTTTTATGATCCACAAAAGTTGAAGGATGACTAGGATGTTTCCAATCTGTCTATTATAAATAGAGGAATAATGAAGAGTATGATGTAGAGTCCTTTGGATATATGCCCTTGAGTGGTTTGGCTGGATTTTGAGGTAGACTGATCTTCAGCTTCCTAAGAACTACCACATTGATTTTCATAGTGGTTGTATGGGTTTGTACTCCCACCAGCAATGAATAAACGTTCCCTTTCCTGCATCTTTGCCAGCATTTGTTTTATTGATCTCGGTCATTCTGACCAGGATAAGATGAAATCTCATAGTAATTTTAATTTGTATTTTTCTGATGGCTAAGGATGTTGAGCATTTCTTTAAGTGTTTTTCAGCATTTGTGTTTCATCTTTTGAGAACTCCTTCTTTAGTCCTTAAGAAATGCCATTTCTTAATAGGGCCATTTTCTTTATGCTCGGGTTGTTTTAGTTCTTTATATATTTTAGTACCAGCCCTCTATCAGATGTATAATAGTTAAATGTCTTTTCCCATTCTATAGGCTGCTGCTTTGCCTGAATAACAGTGTCTTTTGCCATATAGGAGCTGTTCAGTTTCATGAGATTCCAGTTATCAATTGTTCATCTTAGTGCCTGTGCTATTGGTGCACAGCCTTTTTCTGTGCCAAGGAGTTCAAGACTATTCCCCACTTTCTCTTCTATCAGACTCAGGATATTTTGTCTTAGATTGAAGTCCTTGATCTATTTGGAGCGGAGTTTTGTTCAGGGTAATGGATATGTATCAACTTGCATTCTTCTACATATGAACATCCAGTTTGATCGAATCATTTATTTAAGATGCTGTCTTTTTTCCCAGTGTTTATATCTGGCTTCTTTGTCCAAAAAAAAAAAAAAAAAAGATGTCAATAGAGGCTTCCATATTCTTCTCATTATTCAGGATTTTCTCGATAGTTTTAGGTGTATGTGTGTGTGTTTCTTATATGAAGCTGAAGATTTTTTTATTTCTGTAAATAATTGTGTTGGAATTTTGATGAGGATTGCATTGAATTTGGAGATTGCTTTTGATGGAGGACCATTTTCATAATAATAATCCTACCGATTCATGAGCATGGGGAATCTTTTCATCTTCTGGTGTCTTCTTCAAATTCTCTCTTCAGTGTTAAAACCTTTATTATACAAGTCTTTCACTTTCCTGGTTAAAGTTAATACAAGATATTTTATTTGAGGCTATTGTGAATATCATTTCACCAACTTCTTTCTCAGTGTGTTTGTCAGCTGTGCATAGGAAAGCTATTAATTTGTCTATGCTAATTCTGTGTCTTGCTACTTTACTGAGAGCATTTATCACTGTAGAAGTTTCCTCGTGGAGTCTTTAGGGTATCACATACCAGTGAAGGATACTTTGACTTCTTCCTTTCGTATTTGTATCCTCTAGGTCTCCCTCAGTTGTCTTATTGTCTAACTAAGACTTCAAGTACTATATTGAATAGGCATATAGAGAGTGGACATTCTTATTCCTGACTTTAGTATAAATAGATAAATATCTTGTGTTTAAACACTGACTTTGTCCATTATTATTGCAAAGACAGACAGATTCTTTTATTATATTATTCAAAGTTTGATCAAATCTGACAAAGTCCATTGGTAAAAAATCAGTAAGCTCTTGTGCTGATAGAAATTTGTAAGTGGAGATAGAGCAGTCTCAAGCATTCCAGGGTATTTATTTCCTTACGTATGAAGAGGGTCTGAGCCGTTAAACAGAACTGTTGACACAGTGATAGAGTGGTCTTCTGTGTTGAACAGAGAGTCCTGGCTATCACATTCAAATTTTGTAGCATGTTAGAGGCTTATGTATCAATGTGAAGTACTTCACTGCAAAGTTTCAAATATTTTTCTGGGTATGGTGGTATTTCGGTGCAGAGCATACATGGATCAGAGCCTCAAATTCTAAATTACTAGATGCTTACACAGAAGTTCTTAAATTGTTGATAAAGACATTGGGTGGGTGGGGGTGGGGGGAAAAGGAATTTATTTATATGACTAGCCGAGGAGAAGCAGACACAAAGAAAGACATAAATAAATGACTCTCCTTTCTCACATCAGCATAAAAAGCAATCCAAAGTAAACTATCAATCTATAGCTGCCCCAAAGCATAAGCCAGATCTGGAAAAAATATAAAAATTTGCAATCATATATAATAGAAGATGTTTCTGAAGTATGAATTAATTAGAAGGAGTAAAATAAATGTATTATTACATACAAAATTTAATTATTAGAGAGTACACAGCACTAAGAGCCAGGCAGTAATTTTTGGAAGTGTTTATAACCAAGAAAAACATCTTACAAAACAAATAGTCAACAAGGAATGGAGCAAAGTTTATAAAGTGGAATTGTAGAGCAAGAATGCTCGTGTCAATGTTTTATTAAAAAGTGAAAACTGAGAAATGAAAATCAAAATCTCTGTTCACTATTTCCTATGACTTCAATGGTAACAAAAACAACGACAACTAGATCCATACAAAATAACAGGCTCTGGATTTCTTCTCTCAAAGCAACTGCTCACAGGAAGAAATTGCAATGAAATGTTGTCCCCTGCATATTGATTTGTGAATCAATATGCATACAAGTGTATGCCTACGTCCCTTAGATTAAATGTTTGTGATGATGGCAATTCTTTTATTCTAAGGGGAAAAGAATCATCCGCTCATAATTCATCTTTCATGATTGGTCATGAATTTTTTTTTTTTTGCTAGCATGTGTAGATCTTATATGTTTTCCTAAGATGCACCCTAGTTAAATATTTCTTTGCTGATATGGGTTCTCTGTAATGTAGTATTACAAAACAATACAACATACTAAATTTGTACAAATAATTGCCAGTCAAACAACTTTTTCTCCTTTGGGACTGCTGAGAGTGTATTTGGTGACATTGGGTTAACAGGGACACGGGGAAACAAATGTCATGTTATACTGCTGGTGGCAGAAAATGGGAAGAGGGGAAATCAGCTCTCTCCACTGGAGTGTCTCTGGGAACATCCGCCTCATTGCAGGGCAGACCCCAGGCCCAGCAGTCACTGATCAATGCAGAAAAAGTGTCTTCTGAGGGCTGTGTGTCAGTACTGAAGGAGAAGCAGGACTTGGAAGGAAATATGCCAAATTTCTACCAGAGGTTATTCCTGGAAGAAGAACGGTGTTACAGAGAATGGAGTGATCCAAGCATAAACTTGATTATTATTTCACAAAGTGATATGTTGTTTGACACACTAAAATTACATAAATTAAAATATATGAATCCCAGGCTCAAATACTATTTTCTGCACAGACTGTATACCATATATATACTCTATACCATATTTCCCTTTCTTAAATTTACAAGGGTAATTACTACATTTAAGTGCTCAGGAGACTTCCTATATTATTCCAAGACTGCCCCCCTTAGTCAAGTCATTCCCATCATTATGTCAATGATTATTTTTGTAAAAATTCTGGAGAAAGCAGTGCTGATGGCTGGAGAACACTCTGAGAGGAAAGGGAACTCCCCAAATGCCACCTTGCTCTCATCGACCGTTTCCACAGGTATTGGGCTCATGCCTTTACAGTCAAGAGTACCCAGACCCTGAGAACAGATGACGCTTTCCAGGTTGGTTTCAGTAATTAATTCTGTGCTTCAGGAATCTGTGTTTCCGGGCGGGCGGTTTATACTCCCAGACACAAGTGTGTGGTCCCTGCAGGAAGCCAGGGAGCCCCGGAGTCAAGCACAATGAAGATCACTTGCTTTAATATGCTTAAATGTGCCTGGAAGATAAGGCTGGAAGTCTGAGCTGGTTACAGTACAGAACCTTCACTTTCTCAAACTCTGGCTCCTTTCAGCGCCCTCCCCCTCTCCCTCCTCGCCCCCGCCTCAGATGCCGACATTCAAATGGACTTTTCTCATTTATAACAACAGCTGCTGTCTTGGTTTTAGCATTGTCCACTGAGCCCCTGCTGTGATTTTCTGCTGCTGCAAAAGATAGAGGAAAGCGTCCCCGAAAATGACGTGCCACTTACTCCAGCCATTTTGCTAAAAGACACTCAAGTGTGGACAGAGTCGTCAGCGAAAATGACAGAGAACGGCATGCTCCTGTCAGGAGTGCCTCCTCATCAGTGGCTCAATTTTCAGAGAGTAGACTTAGAAGTCACGTGCTATCCAGCTTGCAGACAAGAAAGGCAGGCTCTATATGGCCTCTGAGACAGGAGCTAAAGGGTGTTGCTTCAAAGGAAAGAACAGGGTCTGGGAAGATGGCTCAGCAGTGGAGAACTTGTGTTGCTCTTTCAGAGGATTGGAGTTTTGTTTCCAGCATCTAGGTTGAATATCCTACAACTGTCTGTAACTCCAGCTGCAGGATACCTTCTGGCCTTTGCAGGGTCACATGGGCGTACGCGCACACACACACACACAGACACACAGACACAATCTTTAAAAAAAATAAAGAGGGGGTAAAGTCAAAAGCATTGAGAAAGAAAAAAACAAAACAACAAGCAAACAAACGAAGCACACTGAAGTCAGTAATGCAAAGTCTTCACTGGAAACATTTGGGTTTTGAAAGGCAAAGAAATCAAACAAAATCAAAACGATCCAATGTCAGTCAAGGAGACTGAAATGTTTTGCAACTGCTCTCTGCTCATCCATGTTCCAGGAAATGAGAGAAAGTGACACATGTAGGCGCAGTGTGTGGCATGAGGAGAAGAATGGGATCCTAGTTACTAACAAGGAGAAATCGTAACCTCAGAAAACAAACACAGTAAGAATAAGAGACAAGGGAGGGAGACCAAACAGTATGAGGGAGCCAGGCCAAGAGGGGGAGCAGAAATGAGAGGCTTAGAAAGATGCAGTTCCGTGCTTCTAAAGTTCGGATGTGTATATGTGCATTTATTATATGTGTGTGCATGTATGCATGTAGGCATATGAAAGTCATAGGGCAACGTGCAGAAGTTGTTTCTACTCCATCCGTCCCCAGCATTGAGTTCCGGTCACCAGGTTGGGTAGCAAGTACCCTCAACAACCAAGTTGTTTTGCCAGCCCACTGTTCCTATTTCTTAAAGCTGCATTCCACAAAACAACAGTTTCTAAGATAGCAATAACTGCTATGCAAAAAAGAAAAACAAAACCAATTCCAAATGAATAAAAACAACTGTGGTCAATTAAATGTCACGATTCTCACAACTTTTAGTATGAGAACATGTTGCTTGATTGCAAACAGAAATCTATAAAATGCTTCATTTAATATTGGAAATTGTTCTTACTGACAGAAAGTCTGCTAACATTGGAAAACGAATCTTGGGAAAGGTTAGTTGCAAGAACTCAGCAATGTCTAGCTGTACTTCCGCTGCTGTCTAGCTGTAACTTTGAACCATCTTTATTCTTTATTGAACTTTTCAACTTTTGTTCTGCGTGATAAAGGAGTTATCCAGAATAGTCCTGAACCTCATTTGCTCAAGTCCCAGACAGGATAATTCATGCCCAAGTCTTCGCCTATGAAAATAAGCTAAATTGTTAGTTTATTGTGTAGGCAATGTTCACCTACGGCCTTCCTTATCATAGGAGTCTATCAGTGGAACAAGCAAGTCACAGGAAGATGACTCAGGAGTTCTAGGGAATTCAGTAAGGAAGCCCAGATGGAATGCTGACATTCATTATAGCCGTCTACTTACTACAGCCAAAGGAAAACTCCAGCTAACCTGCTAGTACACATGAGGTCATCTGTGATGCTGGTTATCCTGTCCAGATGCAAAATGTCTAGAACTTCTGTAAGGCCACTTCTTCCCCCTGACATTTGATTAGGAAATTTTAATTTGGGACATCAAGTTTCTATTTCAAATGTGAAGAGGTAAAAGTAAAAGAAGCATATTGTCTCTGTCTGTATAACAAGAAAACAAAGCTGGTTATAATGAAAAACCAATACCTTTATAGACATATCAGAAATGAGAAGTTGCAGGGAAAATTGTGACCAAGTAGGAAAAGGGGAGGGAGGGAGTGGAGGAAGGAGAGAGACAGAGACAGAAAGAGAGACACAGACAGAGAGACATAAACAGATAGAGACAGAGAGACTAGCTTAGTTTGGTAGATGTATCAGGAATATGAAACACATAATGGTAGATTTGGAGAATTGCTGGAGGCCACATTTAAAGGAGAAACTTCTGGGATCACTGTCTTGGAAGATGTACCCTTTCATTTACCTCTAGGAACCCAACGGATTTATAAGAAAAAGATCCTAAGATAAATAAAGGTCAGCGAGTCTATAATTTGATATCCTAAAGAAGCTAAATAAGAAGGTGATCCCAAAGAAAAACATATAGCTATCCTCCTGGTTATGGGAAGTAGACAAGATTGCCGGGCAAAAATTGGAAAAAGATCCTAAGAAAAGCCAACATGGCTCTGATAGGGAACAGGCAAGAGGGAAAATAGCCAGAGTCTTCTACACCACAGATTCTTAAACTGTGGGTCATGGCCACATGTGGTTGGGAAATGGGATCATTTCTGAATACACAATGACAAAAATTAATTTAAATCAAACGCATAATGAGTCCAAGGTGTTTGTGGAAGAACTTGACTACATTGCATCATATGGCTTTTGTGTAGCCTTGATGCTAAACACACAGTATGCACATTGTGCGCTGCCCATCCCCGCCCACCACCCAGGACCAATGAATACTGCCGGAACCAATCTGAACCATCTTGGCTCAGACTGGAGACACACTGAACTTCAGTGTTTTTGCGTACATGTAAAGTACATAAACATAGCAATCAATTACAGAAAACAAACGTTTAATATAATTTTCACAACTTAAGCATCAAAAGAAGTGTTTCTCTGCCTGTGGGTCGTGACCCCTTTGAGGTCGAATAACCCATTCACTGGGGTCACCTAAGATCATTAGAAAATATAGATATTTATATGGAAATTCATAACAGTAGCAAAATTCTAGTTATGAGGTAGCAAAAATAATTTTATGGCTCAGGAGTCCAGTCAAAGAGAGAGAAAAGGAATTATATGAGTGGTGGTGGGGGGTCAAGATCATGATGGGGAAACTCACATAGACAGTTGACCCCAGCTAGTGGAGCTCATAGATTCTAGACTGTCAGTTGTTGCATGGGTCCAAACTAGGCTGTCTGCATGTGGGCGACAGTTGTGTAACTTGGTCTGTTTGAAGGGTCCCTGGCAGTGTGACCAGGATCTATCCATATGTTGGAGGAGGCTGCTTAACCCCAAAATAATCACACAGAAACTGTATTAATTAAATAACAGCTTGGCCTATTAGCTTCTTATTAGCTAACTCTTATATATTAATCTAACCCATTTCTATTAATCTGTATATAGACATATGGCTGTGGCTTACCAGCTAAAGTTTGACATCTGTCTCTGACAGGGCTACATGACTTCTCCTTGACTGTTTCCTTCCTCCCTGCATTCACTCTAGTTTTCCCTGACTACCTAAGTTCTGTCCTGCTATAGGTACAAAGAAGTTTCTTTATACATTAATGGTAATCATAGCATACAGAGGGGTATCCTACATCATCCAGGTGCATGATCTGGCTTTTTGGAGCTCATTCCCTATGGTAGGATACATTGTTCAACTTTGATGCAGTGGGGAGGAACTTAGTCCTGCCTCAACTTAATGTGCCAGAATTTGTTGACTACTCATGGAAGGTCTTACTCTTTCTGAGGAGTGGATGAGAGGATGGGTTGAGGGAAGATAGGGGTGATCTGGAGGAGGGGAGGGAGGGAAACTGTGATTGGTGTGTAAAATGAATGAAAAAACAACAAAAATAAAAATAAACACACTAGAGGAGTTAAAAACATGATCAGACATATTTAAATTTAAAAATTGTTATTTAAAAATATAATAATAAAAATGAATTCAAGGCTAGCCTGGTCTGGATAATGAGAAATGTTTCAATTACAATAAAACAACAAAACAAAACAAAAGCGTTATAGAGTCTAGGAGATCTAGCTATGGTTAAGTGTTTTCCATGCAAGTGTGAGGGCCTTTGTTTTGGTCCCCAGTATCCACAAAAGTGTTGGATACAGTGGTCTACTTTTATAATTCCATTGCTGTGGGTGTAGGGACAGGCAGATCCTGGGGACTCAATTGCCAGTCAAACAGTAGCACTCAGAATAGCTCTACAGAGGTATGGACAATAAATCTAGGCAAGGATATGGAAGGCCTCTATAAGGAAAGCTGAGATACTGAAGAAAGAAGCGGAAGAAGACACTAAAAGATGAAAAGGGCTCACGTGCTCATATGTAGATAGAGTTAATTCTACATAAGTGGCTATATTACTGGATTGAGTGCAATTCCCATCATAGTTCTAATGCCATTCTTTGCAGAACTAGAAAAAATAATATTCTTGAAAGTGAGCAAAACCCAACTGTGATGACAAAGGATATGTATTATGTGGGTAACTTATATAAAATAAAATTAAGACAGCATATGTGTGTGTATGCTCATGTGTGCATGTCATTATTCCTATTGAACCCATAATAGCAGAGATAATTGGTGCTATATTTTTTCTTGCTAGGCTTAGACACAGTTTTTAAAATAGTACTATGATTTAGGTACTTAATACTAATCAATCAAAGTTGGCATTTAAGATAAAATCTACTTGCAAACATAAAATTACATTACTGTACAAATGAGAAGTCAGAGACTGTGAGAATTTAAGGAATATTCCAGTTACTTATCAAGACACACAGCTAATGGAAAATTCATGGCTAATGTCTAACATTTATCTGCCTCCTCAATCTATCAGTCACTCATCTGAAAGCTCCATGTGTAGAAATTTATTTAAACCTCAAAACATTCATAAACTATATGAGTTATTACAATTTTTGTCTTTAAAAATGATACAACCAGGGGACAGAGGTGCAATCTCTTTACTTGGGATTTGGAGCTGGGCACACTTGACCTATAATCTACACTCTTTTCCAAAATGTGAAATTGCTCACAGAGTATAAATAAAAGCAAGAAATTCTGGCCTTAAAATTTACTCAGCAATTTCAAAAGAATTTAAAAATTAATTTTTGCATGAACTCAGGGTTTTTATCTTTTGACATCTCCTGGATACTAATGCAAGTTTCTTGAGTTTCAAGTGAAACTATTTTCAAAATGAAAAGAAAAAAGAAAGCAACAACAACAAAAAGCCTCTGCGATGAAATATGTCTGTCAGCAATTGTGGTAGGAACCACTTGGGCAGAGGCTTTCAGTGACTTGTAGGGGAGACAGTGGCAGCAGCACAGCCCCTAGCAACTCAGTGAATTCTCCGGAGTTCCTCAAGTGCTCCGATTGACTAGGACCCCCACCCTCACGTAGTGTTAGAGGAACCGACTAAGGTTTTGGAACAGAATCTGAGTGATGTACAAGACGAGTTTCAAAGAGCTCGTTTTCTAATTCTTGGGAAACACTGCAATGGTGCTGCTGTGAAAAAGTGTCTGAAACTCAGTACAAATAACTCTACTCCTCCCCCAAGGAAGGGATTCATAAATCCTGTGGGCGAGAAACAACTATGCCACGGCTCTAGAAAATTTTGCAGGACAAAAATTAGGTAGTGCAGATGTAAAGTTTATTACTTGAATTAAAAAAGTGTCAAGACACTTAGGATGGATCAGAATCTGTGAGGTGACTGCATGCCCAAAATCGAATATGGCCGGTATCAAATGGAATCTCACAGAATCATTCTATGCATGATCCAGAATCAGAAGAAGAATGTAAATGTGGGATTTTTCAGAGAAAACAATTGATTAATTGAAGAACAAGTAGATTTTTTAGTTACAGTTTTCCTTAGTTATGATAAAAAATAAATTAAATAGAAATATTGTAACTGTAATTCTTGCTTGATGCCTGTTTTATTATATGTAATTTTACTATGTTAAAGTTAAAACCTTTTTTATTTAAACAGAAAAGGGGAGGTACTGTGGGAGTCTCCACTGTGTGCTATGATTACCATTAATGAATAAAGAAACTGCCTTGGCCTGTTGATAGGGAGGAACTTAAGTAGGTGGGGAAAACTAAATGGAATGCTGGGAGGAAGAAAGCAGAGTCAGAGAGATGTCAATGAGTTGCTGGAGACAGACACAGTGAAACTTTGCTGGTAGGCCACAACCTCATGGTAATATATAGATTAATAGAAATGGGTTAAATTAAGATGTAAGAGTTAGCCAATAAGAATTTAGAGCTAATGGGCCAAGCAGTGATTTAATTAATACAGTTTCTGCGTGGTTATTTCAGTTCTGGGCAGCCAAGACAAACAAGCGGCCTCCTCCTTGCAACAGGGCCAGGCGATATGCCCATAAAAACCAAAGATAAATCCAAATACCAACAGTGACAATGAGAAGATGCAGCTCACAGCAGTCATGAAGAACCTGTATTCATTATCTCTTGGGAATGGTAACGTACTAAATGGTTAGTCTAATTATCAAGTCCTTGTGTTATGCGTGGGGCTGAAATACTGTGCCATAGTTACATCTTCTCAGGGTGCACAGAACAGGAGAGGATACCTCATTTCTGAATTGAGTTATGCAATTGAGATTAAATATTAGAACATATTTAGTAAACCAAAGGCAGAGGGACTCACTCAAGACTTACTACATAGAGCCTAGTTGCCCATCTCTACTGAGATTAATTCCAGGCCTTATTTGCTGAGAACATAGGGCTTCTCAGAAATTGTCTACCATGGTTAGGTTAATACCAGCATTATTCAATGATCAGACTATAAATCATGATGCTAATCTTTTCCCAAGGCATGGTCTATATCTTATTCTTTGATGAATATAAGGATTGTGTAAAGTTTTCCAAAAGTAATACATGGCAGGAAATTTGTCTATAAATTTCCAGGTTCAGAAAACAATATGGTGGTAACCATAGCAGTGGTACCCAGGACAGGATGAGACCAACCAAGTTATAGACTGAGACAGTTAGAGATTGTAGCTGTGTGACTTAGTTGTTGATGGTAATGTGCTAGAATTTGTTTGTCCAAATTATGTAACTATACTAATAAGAAGATACATTAATTGATTAATGGGCTAAACTGAAGTAACTTTTGTTGTATGAGAGGCAGTACTAGAATTCAATTCTCTGGTCTCTAAGCCAGTCTGTCATGTTTGCTAAATTGGTGATGGTTTAGTGAACTGGAAAGCATTCACACAAGATTAGACTTTAAAAGTCATCACCAGGATTGCAGATATGGCTCAGTGGGGAAAATTCCTGCTGTGCAAACATGTATATGATTTGGATTTATACACTCACATAAAAGGTCAGTGAGGTAGGACATACCTTGGTGGTAGAGACAGGTAGATCCCAGAGATTTGCTGGACACCAAGCCAAGGTAAAACAACATGCTTCATATTCAGTGTGTGTCTCAGAGAATAAGGTGGGGAACTAATTGAGGAAGGTATGCCAATGTCAAACTTTGTCTTCCAACATCTGCACAAGAAAGCATAATTGCACATATGTGAACACTAAGAGGGAGGGAAGGAGGGACTGAGTATGGGAGGGAATGATGGAGTAAAGTAAGGCAGAAGGGGTTGGGGATGTGGGAAACTGAGAAGTTGGAGGAGGAAGAAAGAAAAGTAAAACCATCTCTCTTTGAAAACCATGGCTCTTTGTAAAGGAATCAAGTGAAAGTGAGACTCATGTATTATAACCAGGAAAAAGGTGAGGTCTTCATTATGATTGTTTCAATCTTCCAAAACATGATGAGGTGAATGAGTTACAGTGGGTGCTGTCTTCAGTTCATTGTCTTTCATTATTGAACAGTTCAATCCATTGAACTCTTCTAGCTTGAGATATTTCCATGATATGGCGACAAGATATAAGTATTTTTTCAAAACCTGGTTTCATGATTTTGTCATATTGATCAATTACAACAACCAACCCTGATAGCTTTTCTTTCATCATGCATATCATCTGTTCTTATATGGTTTAAATTTCTGCCTCGTGAATTGAACCACTGAATAATTATCCAGTTAGTTGAACCAAGATAGAATATTGATCTACAGAACACTGACTGAAATATATCTGTCAAATTAAAAGTAATCGAGAGCTTGAAGCCCATTTGACTAAGTGGAAAACCTGCTAATAGCTATATCTATGGAACATGCAGCCCTATCTGAGAGAAACAGTGTTTTTCCTTAGAATGTATTATGTTCATTAGTAGGGCTAACCTCATTATAGGACTAGCCTTGTCGAACGTTACTGTATGTTGCAACCATCTGGCAAGCTATTAATAAGCAAGGATTCTTTGTCCATACACCAGATCAATTAAATCAGAATTTATTGAGGTAGCACTCATAAACCAGCATTTAAAAACATTGTAAGTGAAGACAGTATGCAAAGTAGAAAATCTCTTTGGTGGTAGTAAATTTAGGCTTCCTTATTCTTCTCTTCTGAACACCCGTAATATGAGTGTTTCTAATTTCATACTATTCAAGAACATCTTCATTTTCTATTGACTTGTCCAAGGACAAAGGCTTGCTCATGCTCAACTTGTCTATAGTATGATAACCCATAATAATGAAGGCATTGATCCTCAAACTCACTGTATTACCATTTCTCTCTCTCCCCCTTTCCAGCTTAATTATCCCTTTTTGTCTTTCTGTTTCTGCCAGGACTAAAGTCTCTCTCTCTCTCTCTCTCTCTCTCTCTCTCTCTCTCTCTCTCTCTCTGTGTATTTTTGTGTTGCCAAGTTAGGTAGGTTTCCTTGATAGCAAGCCCCACAGATTCTACTTCCAATCTCAACCTTCCTACAGCTACCTTTACAGGCATACCACCACCAGACTTAGTTCACCTTCATATGGGAGTTAGGGATCAAACTTAAGTCATCATGCTTGTACAATAAGTCTTTTACAGACTGAACTGTCTCCCAGATCTTCAAGACGTTTATATCCTACACAGAGACCAAGCATCCAGCCTTTGTCTTGATCAGACTTGTTCAATGTGACCACAGTAACTTTAAGCTTGATTTCTTGGTTTGAATTTAGCAGTAATGCAGTCTTTTGATTCATTGTCCCTGTTTGTTATTGAAGTTGCTTTCTTTTCTTTCTGTTTTTATTTTACAATTTCTTATAATGCATTTTGGTCGTATTCACCTTCCGTCACAAACTCACCCCAGAGTCAGCCTTCCTCCCTACTTACCCAGATTTGTGTTCTCTTCTTCCTCCTCCTCTTGTTTCTTATCAACTCTGTTTTGTGCTGTTGAAGTAAAGATGCTTTATTTTCTTGTGTGCTTACTCCTCACCTGCTATTCTCTTGTTCTCTTTTGAAAATTACAAAATGTTAATTTAGTCCATGTCAAAGGTACTCCTTAAAAATTCAACAATACTAAGAGTAGAGATGAGTTACTTTAACAGCTTCTAAAACACAGAATAAAATAAAGTCATCAATGGTCACTTATAATAAATTTGACTTTGAGGGTTCTTATCTACCTCTTAGAAAATCTAAGAAGGTAGTCGTGAAATAGTTGCTTATTCCATCATAACACGTTTCCTAAATTCTTATATAAGATAGCCCAGAGGTTAAACATTACAGGAAAGTATAAACCAGAAAGGCAGTATATACCAGTTCAGGAAGAGAGTCTCTAAAACCTTTTAATCTAGCATGGGGATTCTAGATAAAGAAGCACAGTGAAGTAATTCTGAGATGAATATTCAGTGTATCAACTGTTGAGAAATATTACTGCATCATTCTATTTAATCCAAGAAAAGAATCCCTATGCAACGCTATTTCCATATTTTAAATGAAAATACTAAAGCATAGAGATAGCATATCACCTGTGTTATAGCATTTTACATTTTGTACATATAAGGAAATAAAGACTTAATTGTATACTACTAAATTATTAGTGAGTAGGATTCTAGATAACTATATGCATATTTTGTTTTATTTAATTGTCAATTTAATTATGATGTTTTTATAATAAGAATCAGGACAACAGCACTAGCCTAATTTAAATTTCTTCATGTTTGATGGTATAAGTAAGTTTTGACTTCAGCAAGGGGGTCTTAGCATCACGTTATAGAGAGGAACCAATAGCCTTGGCTATAGCCTATGACGTTTTGGGTTTTGATAGGCCTCCCAGTGACTCAACAAAATCTATCCTATTACTGGCATAGGCGGTTTTACTTTGTAGCATAAAATGTCTAATTGGAACATTTTCTCCCCCCATTATATGATGACTCCATGTTGCTGTGGGACAATGGTCTTGTACCCTGTAAAGATTTGTCTTTTGTACTTGTTTAGTAAAATAGCCAGTAGCCAGGCAGGAAATATAGGTGTGGCAACCAGAACAGGAGACTTCTGGGAAAAATAAAGGCTCAGTCTGCTGTGATAACCCAGATACAGAGGAAGCAAGATGAAACTGCCTCATTGATAAATGGTACCAATCCAAATGGCTGACACATACAAGAATTATGATTAATGTAAATTATAAGAGTTAATAAGGAGTCTGAGCTCACAGTTTATAATTAATGTGGGTCTCTGTGTGTTTCTTTGGGACTGAATGGCTGTGGGACCAGGTGGGACAGAAACCTCTGAAAATTATTTATTTATATATATATGAAAATAATTTACATAATAACATATAATTTTAAGAAGCATATATATTAATTGGCTTCCTATGGCTTTTTGAAAGGCCTTTAATATTAGTTGTCTCTCCAAATAGTCTCCCTTTTACTCTGCTCTCTCATTAAATTTTAATAGAACATATCAAATAAAATTTTATTTCCAAGAATTTGAATCTTGCCTGAAAATGTTCAGCTTTTAAAACTACTCTAACCACCAGCAATTATGTGATTATTTTCACAATTCTAAAGACAGAAACAGTCACCAGCCCCAAAGCAAACTTGGATATCAGAAACCAAATCATAGATAACATGACACTTTATCCCTATCTTTTGGAGAGATAAGACTATGTTGAGTCATAGTCATTGTCCTGTCTTTGTAAGAAGTCATAACTCAGTCCAGTCTCTTAAATGATAATTTGAAGAAAGGCCGTTTGGCAGAGTCATATCCAAAACATGCATCCCTCTAAGTAGTTTAAACCTATAGAAGATGTCCGATTTGATTTTTTTATCCAATTTAACCTAACTATGATTAAATAAATAATTATTCTAGTTTTTAAAAATGTTACTGGGGCTTGTCTCATGACGAACAGGACAGAGGCAATGAAAAGTCAACAAAGTTTATACCTAATAAGGTTTCAAGTTTTTAATATTTTTCTTTAAGTTCATTTTTTTTGTGTTGGGGATAAGACCTAGATTCTCAGACATTCTAGGCCAATACTCCAGCAAGGCATGTCTCTAATCCTACTTTTTATTGCTTGACAGTTATATAGGTTTATATAATAAAGTTTAGTGTTATTCAATTCTGTATTTTACTCTTCCACTAGAACCTTTTTCTCAACAAGCCCTCTCCTACTTCTCTGCTTTCTTTTGGGGTGCGGCCTACTTAATTGCTCTTATATGCGTGGTAGGGGTGTTATTAAGTGGAGCAAGAGCAACATATCCATGGCTACACCACTGAAGAAAATGACACCTTCTCCTGTTACAACCCTCTCCCACTCATGATCCAGCAGTGAAGAGCCAGATTCACTGTAGGTTTTGTTCAGATAATTGCATCTGAGTGCAACAGGTAGGCATGTCCCGGTGACGATATCTTTTGTTTCACATCACTCTAATCTAAGTTATTACATAGTCTTTCTTCCCCTTCTTGAATGATGTCCTGTGCCTTAGAGTGAGAGATGCAGCTGTCCCATTTAGGACCAAATGTCACACTGTCCCTTATTCGTAGCACTGGGCCAGTTATAAGGTTCTACATGGCCATTACCCACTACAGCAAGGAGTTTATTTGATGAAGGTTGGGCACAACACTAGTTTACGGATCCGAATGGGAGTAGTTAGAAAACATTTGACATGATTGTTTAGCAGAACAGGGTTAGTAGGATACTGCTAAGGTCATGGGTCATACACAAAAGCATGTTTAGATTACCCTGAAAGATTACTTAATACAGATAAAACTGCAGGCTAGAGAGCCATAAGAAATGACTGATGTGAAGGAACTTTGACTTCCAAATTCCAATGAGTAGAGAATACTGGAATATTGTCCTAGCAATGACTTCCTAAGCGACAAGCCCAGTTTAACTGTGTGTTATGCACACACTGTCTGTAAGAAGTAGGCATAGATAATAGAATTAGCAACTCTTTATCCTATCCTCAAGATACATGTAATATAATAGGGAAAGAAGGATTAAAATGGAATCTAGGAGAAGCATTTAAGTACTGTTAAAGACTTGCTGATGTTTGTGCTAGATGACAAAGAATATCATTATACTACTGGAATCTTTGCAATTTTATTTCATTGTTGAGTCACCCAGGAGATAAATTTTGTTTGAATAAATCAAAAACAATTTTGGCAAATGAAATGAGGGTAGATAGACTAATTTATAAATGCAGAGAGATAATAATTATGATGTATGATTATGAATAAAATTAAGACATGTAATCAGGCTACAGTTCTGAGCATGTGCACGCTTTAGCTACTTTTCTGCTGTTGTGACCCACACCATGGCTGGTTTTCTGTAAGGGCAGGGCCTGTAGTATAACAGTCATGCCCAATAGACACCATGGCCAGTTTTCTTTAGGGGTATGACCTGTAGTATAACAACCACTCCCGGTAGACAACACACAATCATGCATGTATGGGTTACACAAATTATACTCAGTGAGTTATTAGAAAGAAAAAAGAGAGGACATTAAGTTGGGAGGTGATGTTTTTTTTTTTTTTTCTGGAAAGAATTGAGGGAGAATTGGAGCACTGAATATGCTCAAGATACATTTTATGAAGTTATCTAATAATTTAAAATAATATATTGACTTATTTTTGTAAAATCCACCAAAAATAGAGCATACAATTCAAAGTAAGAAGCTGCAACACCAATAGTACACCAGGTTATCAAACGAAACTCCATACAATATATAGTTTAAGGTAAAATCACACATACGTGGTGCCAGGTTAGGAGATGGTTGAACAAATTTAAAAGGATTTAGAAGATTTTTTATCATGTCTTCAAGAATTATTTGAATTTTTCCAGTGTCTTTGTAATCTCTGATTTTATTTATAATTTGTAATCTCTTCCTTTTGGTTAATTTGACTAAGGGCTTATTATTTTGCTTATCTTTTCAAAGAAACTATTCTTTGTTTTATTAATTCTTTTTTATTATTTTTATTCCTACTTTATTCATTTCAGTCTGATCTTTGCTATTTACCTTCTCCTACTTCCTTGGCTTATTCTTTTTTTTCTTAATGTCTTAACATCCATTCATTTTCATGTAACTCCAGGATTTAAAATTCTTTTTTCTTCTTGGTGTCTGCAATGGCACACTCATCATTCAATAGTGTGTCATTTAGTCTCTATAATTGCTCTGTAATATTTTCTGTAGTTTGTCCTGCTGTTGATGCCAACTTTATCCCATTTGGTCAGTTAAGATAAAGGACTGTTGTTCAGTTTTCCTATATTTCCTATATTTTTGAGACATTCTTTGTGTCTAATATGAGATCCAGTTCAGAGGAGGTTCCCAGGCTTGCTAAGAAGAATATGAATTATTTCTTGTTTAGATGTTTCTTAGGTTGATTTCATCTATGATGCTCTTTAATGTCAATGTGTCTTTACTGATTGGCATATGGTTGATCCATCAAACAGTGAGAGTAGAATGTCAAAGTCACAGCTAATTCTGTTTTAGCATGTAGCTGTGATTTAAAATCTGCTAGTGTTTGCGTCATGAAATTGGATGAGCCTATATTGGGTGCATATATATTTAGAATTGTAATTTCCTCTTGATGGAATGTTTCCTTGATAAGTATCTCTTCTGAAAATAATTTGTGATGAGTTTATCTTGTCAGATATTAATATAGGATTGACTACTTGTTTTCTGGGCCCATGTTTTGAAGTACATTTTTCTTTCCTTTCACCTAAGATTGTATTTATCTTTGACAGAAAGGTGTTTTGGAGTCATCAAAAAGAAATTCTCTGCTTTATGATCCAATCTAATAAAATCATTTTAGATGGGTAAATTGAGACTCCTAATCACAAATTATGTTTGAAAGGTCTGTATTGCTACCAGTCATTTGGGTGACTTTGTTGTGTTTGGGAATTTCTTGGTCTTCTTTTGTTTAATGAATGTTATAGCATTGTTTATTTTCTTTGTACATTATGTACGTTTTGAAGCATTTTTTCCAATGCTCTCTTTAGGTAGCTTGGTTATCATGAATTTTCTAGCTAGCTTTCATTATTTCTTATTGTCAGTCATGACAGATATTTTGCTCGGGATAATAGAGGGAATTAGTAATGATGATCTTTCGGATTTTGAAACACATCAGCCCAAGCTCTTTTCTTTTCATGGTTTGCATTGAAACATGGCATTTATTCTGTTGGGACTGCTTTTGAATGTAACTTGGCCCTTCTCTTTTGCAGGTTTTTGTATATTTTCTTTGCTATGTGCCTTGGATGGCTTTACTATAGTATAACCTGGGAGCTCCTTTTCTGACCCTGTCTGGTGTGCTTCTTTAATATGAATAGACTTTCCTTTCTCTAGACTTTGGAAATTTTCTTCTCTAGTTTGATTGAAAATATTTTCTAAAAATTTTGCATGGGATTCTTCTTCATGCAGGTTTTTTTTTCCTTTTCACAAAGTGCTAGAGTTCTTTTATGTTTTATTCATACATTTAGAAAATTATTGACTTTAATAAATGATCTAATTCTCCTATTTTGTCTTCATACCTTGATATCCTGTCTTTCACATGAAACATTCTATTTGTGAGACTTTACAATTAATTTTTTATTTTGACCTATGGTGCTTTTTTATTTTAGTTTGCATTTTATTCAGTAATTCTTTCTATTAAATTCTATTATTATTTCACAGATTAACTTCCTTTTTCATTCACCTGGACATTTTTTTCTCTTGGGAAGTACTGGAGTCCTCTTTATATCATTTTGACCACATTTATAGTCATTCTTTTGCATCATGTGTCTGAGTTTCATGTCGGCCATTTTGATGGGATTCATTAGAGTGGTACTTTCGGCATTTTGGGCTGCTGACAAGTTCTCTTGCTTTTCATGCTACCTGTGTTTTTGCCCTGGGATAGTCCCTCCTGGGGTTTGATGGCCAATTAGTTTTTTTTTTTTATTTTTTGCTTCTCTCTTAATTCTGTTTGCCTCTCTTCTTTCAATGGACATATCTGCAGTGTTCAGGGTAGAATAAGCTGCAGTACAAGTCTGTTGATATTTTCATCTGCTAGACTAATGTTTCACTTATCATGATTTATCTGTCATCTGCTCCTATTGGTTGAGTATTGTCTGTAGAAAGAATCATCATCCAATAGTTCACCCACTCTGATAATAGCATATCAGATGTCTATAAATCACACACTTGATATGTACCAATGTGTTTATGGAGTAAAGGAACCCATGGTACTGAATACATTATCATGGTAGTAAGAGTGGAAAGAAAAGGAAGAGTTAAGAGGTAGTGATGAGCTGGTGATAAGGTTTATGTTGTTAGAGGGGAAATAGAGGACAGGGCCATACATAATAGGATTAGGACATTTTAGTAAGTGGAAAAGTAAGATGGATATGTGGGAGATTTTGGTTAATGGTAAACTAAAAAGAGGAAGTAAAAATATGTAACCAGACTTCATAAGCCAAAGATTTAGGAGATAGAACAGTGAGAGAAACAGTTACTAGAAAAATAAAAGAAGTATAAAGGAGAGAGTGTGTGTGTGTGACAGAGACACAGAGACACAGACAAAGAAATACAAAGAGAGAGACGCACAGAGAGACCGGTAGGAGAAAGTGTTTTCCTGTGCTGTTTTGTTCCTGAGAAACAGCTGTAGGAGAAGGGGAGAAACTGGTGGAGATCCAAGACTCTGGGATGGCTGGCCGATCAGGAACAGCTGTGGTGGGGAGTGGGCCAGGAGTGGAGATGGAAGAAAATGAAGTCATTGGGATGAGTATTGGGTTTTGTCTCCTTCAGTCCTCTGCTTTGTCTCTCTGGTCCTCTTCTAGACGGCACTCTTTGCTAATTTTTACCAGTCCTGTTTTCTCTTGTGGTTTCTCAACTTCTCTTGTATGCGGAGTCTTCTTGGCTGTGTTCTGTGAGTCGGGGATACCTGAGGCAAACTCCACCTAGCCAAGGTTTCTGTGTTCCTCTGGTCCAGAGTGATCGTGACTGTGTGGTGCCCAAAGGGCTGTATAGACATGTGCTTGGCGCCTATAACATTGGCTTTCCTTGTTGGGCACTGACCATAGCCCTGAATGTAGTGGTTGGGAAGATCTTCTGTGAAACCCTTATCAGGACTGCTTGGTAGGTGTCAGGCAGAAGTCTTTTACCCAGTTTGCTTAGCTGCTGCTAAGCAAAGGTTACATTGGTTATAGGCCCAGGAGGAAGTCAAGTCTGATTCTAGAGGAAGTCTGTGATCTGACAGCAGGAGAAGTGTGGTGTGCTGACCGTCGATCCTGGGACAGGAGAAGTGTGGTGTGCTGACCGTCGATCCTGGGACAGGAGAAGTGTGGTGTGCTGACCGTCTATCCTGGGACAGGAGAAGTGTGGTGTGCTGACCCTCTATCCTGGGACAGGAGAAGTGTGGTGTGCTGACCGTCTATCCTGGGACCAGAGAAGTGTGGTGTGCTGACCGTCGATCCTGGGACCGGAGAAGTAGCAGGTGGAGTGATAAAATCTTCCAGTTCTCTTTACTCCTCAGGCTCTAGTCAGCCACGTGCTCCAACACTGGCTGCTCATCTGCAGTCTTGCCCCTAATGAAGAGTTTCAAAGTCAGTTTCTGATACTGTGGTTTGTAACGTTGATATTAAAACATCCTTGCCCTTAAATAGTGTTTCCAAGGCTGAAATACAAGGCCTTCCTTAAGCTTCTAAATCAAGAATTATCCTCTCCATTCTTTTCATTGAAATGCAAATCTTTTTGGAGAGGATTTGCATTTTAATTAAGCTGCTAATACTTTAGAGTTAATGAGTTTAATCTAAGACTTTCTTCTTGACAGGAAAATGCAAGACTAACGATCATTTGGGAAAATGTAAGACATCTATGTGTTACTTAAAATATGTAAGAAGGACACTTATTAGGGACAAAAATAGGATTTATCCCAGACATCTTAAAACCTCACAGAGGACTGCTGAATGACATCAGTCATTTTCCTTTCTCATGTTTTAATCCTACAAGGTCTCACTCACTCTTGCTCAGGAGGACTAGTTTCCTGGCTGAGAGAGAGAGAGAGAGAGAGAGAGAGAGAGAGAGAGAGACAGAGAGACAGAGAGACAGAGACAGAGAGAGACAGAGAGAGACAAAGAGAGACAGAGAAGTTGCCATGCCTTGTGCTTTATATCTTTATATGGTCTTAATTGATGCTTTCTCTTGTCAATGCAGTGACTTTATGTATGAAAAGCACAACATAACTAATATCCTGTAAACATGGTACACACAAGCAATGGAATTTTATTCAGCTATAAAATTATAAAATTTACAAGAAAATAAGTGGAACTAGAAAATAAACTGACACATTCCAACCTC
>NW_026068036.1:0-16801 GCF_014885135.2 Alexandromys fortis
TTTTAATTTTGATCTTTACAGCTTCTAACAATCCCATGTTCTCTTTTATCTCCTTTTAAGATATCAGAAATTTCTTCCAACTTCTTCTAATATGTTTAAATGAGTAAATCTTTGATTTCTGTTTAAGAAATAATGAAAGTAGAATTCTTTTCCCTTTGACTTTGTGGTTGCTGGTGCACCTCATTTTTGTTGGAACTCCTTCTCATCAGCATCTTTTTTGCAGATCACATAGAAGTCACTACTGTCATAGGGTGGCTTGCAATAACCAGGCCAGGCCATAGCCACACCACTCTAATGGTTCTTTTATCTCTTTTCCCCGGGACTAATAGGATTAGGAAGCAGATTGAACGCCATAGAACTTACCCTATCTAAACAGTTCATTCCAGGAAACTGCTTCATTTCTATTTCCAGCCAGCCAGAGTCGCATAAAATGATTTCACTTAAGTAGTATCATCTCTAAAGCTTCCACCACAAAAGATTTGATTCCAGTGCTTGACCCACTAAAATGGAGGATGAGCTAAAGGACCACGAGTCTTTTGAAATGAATATCAGATTCTACAAATGTAACTGATTCTAATGAGAAAGAATATAAGAACGATCATATATATATATATATATATTTAGTCCAATAAGGCAGAAAGAATCCAATAAAATATAATTTTAAAAGCATTTATACAAATGATTATCTTTATATTTAATCAAAGATAAAAAGTAGTATAACTGAACAGTGTAAGACGTGCTGTGGATGCTTAGAAGTGCGATAAGAAGGATGCTGTCTTAGCACAAACCTGGTCTTTGGATTTCAGCAGGAATTGTGAGTAATTATTTAGCTGTACCATTTGAAAAAAAATGGAGAAAAAAGTCTCAGACAATTATGCTTGATAAATTTTTATTAAGTTTATTAAAAATGCATCAGAATATGTGAGGGTACTAGGTTTCTGTTGCTTATCTTGGGGTGGCAGCATGGCAAACCTAACAGGTGCTCAAAAGCGAACATTTGACTCAGTAAGGGAATGACTGTGGAACTGATCTAGTAATATTTGGTTACCTAATCACATTTGCATAAGAATTGTGCTTAAGAAAATACAGCAAAGAACCTTTTGTTAATATACCATGACACTTCTGTCTTGAAAGTTTTTGTTAAGCATGAAGTTGGCTTTGTTTCATCTTTTTATTTAGAACCATACTCATGTTTATTATCATTTAGACTGAGACATGTGTCAACACTGTTGGCCAGCACATCCATCACAGAAATAGGATCTCAAAGATTGATGCAAGGTTTTCCAACTTCCTAAAGGTGTACAGACCTTTAACAGAGCTATTTTGCATCATAAAATTTTCTAAAGTATTAGAGGTATTGTTTGACTATTTTTTATAAACCATACAATGAATAACTTGAGGTTGCTTATTTAGTGAACCAAAACACTTTGACTTTATATATTTAGTTTTATTTCTCAATGAACAGAACATCTTTGACCTTACAATGAATGGATCAGAATTGACAAGAATCTTACAGGATAGTTTTTTGATGCAGATTTCTGCTAATGGACTATACAATTAAGATGACCAATTGCTAATGTAGTTGGAGAAATTCCAGGAACTCTGATATGAAGGCTACCAGTTGTAGTGTACTTTCCACTGTCAGAAGGGGAATAATTCTTTTCATTCATTTTACTGAGACCCTTGAACAAACTTAAGAATAATTTATTTATATGGAAAGAAATACCATTATATCTACTTTCTCAGTATAGTACAGGAAATGAAATAGACACAGCTCATCTCTAGGTATCATAGTTCTATCTGATACTTCTTTATGTAATAGTAATTCCATAATTATACTTTATCTAAGAATACTGAGTGCATATAAATAGCTTCACGATAAATTGATATTTTTTGAGGATTAATAAATAATCAAACTCGAGTTGAAAGTCAGGGGTAACATACCCGACGAGTCAATTCTTTTTAGATATACAATGTTGGTAGGTAATAAAGCAGGTTTTTTTTATAATTATACCATTTTATTCTGCTTTATTTTTACTGCAAGATTTTTACTTGGTGCTCAATAAATGTTTGTGGAACTAGATTGATTCATCAATAACATAGTCATAGTAAAATATTATTTTAAAAGGTATGGTTCCAGTATTGACCTCAACACAAGTATTTTAAAACATGTAATTTATATTTAATCTCTAGTGCTAAGCATGGGATATAATATTCAATTTTGAGTCAGCTTATGTTAATTGAAAGAATACATGAATAAGTTCCCACTCTTCAATTAGCTGTGATCCAAACATTAACTTTGTTAACATGTATTATTCTAAAATAAAATTGAGACACATGAAAAATAATTTTATATAATATCCAGGCAGTTCATTTGGTTGTTAGTTTTATATTATTCTTCATATTTTCCTTTATATTAGAAGTAGTGAGAAATTTAAAAAGTTATTTATTTTGTGTTTCTCCTGTTAATTTAATCTGAATGTTCAATAACATAAATAAATGTTATAGAATATTCATACACACAGACACTTTCATACAGAATGTAGTGTTGGGAGGATAACTGCATTAAAAGCACAATTTTATTTCTTTCAGATTCTCTCTGCATATATTGAGGTGTCGGATTCCCTCAGTGTTTCAGAAGACTTACTTGAAAGGTGAAATATATCTAGAGTTTTTTGTTTAGCTTGGTGAGAAGAAACATGCTGAAGCTGAATAGGAACTGGACTTTGGCGTGTGGAAGTAAGGGAAACCACATCTAAAAAAAAAAAAACTGAAAATCTTTTCTCTTGAAAGGCCTCTAGTTCAAGCTGGAAATATTATCAGGAATCAGGAATAGCCTAATGTGGTCAGAACTCTAGAATTCTTGACCTTGAAAAGAGGAAACAAGAGAATTATGTTTGAATGGTGATTTGAATAAAGACTGTACATATAGACTCACAGATTTAAATGCTTGGTCACCAGGGAGTGGCACTATTAGGAGGTGTGTCCTTACTAGAGTAGGTGTGGCTTTGTTGGAGGAAGTATGTCACTGGGAATCGCAAATCTAAACTTTCATATATGAAAAATAATTGGTCAGTTCTAGTTTAAATCTTTAGAGTGTACACCCATTCATCAATAGATTTTTATGCCAGGAGATTGAGGAAAGAAATGGCTATATGGAATTAATCACCAGATTTGATAATCAACCAATCCTAGAATGTCAGCTAATGATAGTTGGACTTCTTTGTTCTTATTCCCTGGGTCCAGGTTGCCTCACTCAGGATGATCTTTTCTAGTTCCATCCATTTGCCTGCAAATTTCACAGTGTTGTTTTTAACAGATGAGTAATACTCCATTCTGTAAATGTATCATATTTATGTATTCATTCTTTGGTGTATGCTTGTTTGATTCCAGTTTTTGACTATTATGAATAAAGGTGCTATTAACATAGTTGATCTAATATCCTTGTGGAATGGTAGGGCATTCTTTGGGTATTTGCCTAAAAGTGGTAATGTTGCATATTTAGGAAGGTCAAGTACCAGTTTTCTGAGGCAATAGCATATTGGTTTCCAAAGTGACTGTACAAATTTTACTCTCACCTGCAGTGGAGGAGTGCTCCTTTTGCTCCACATCCTTTTTAGTATGCATTGTTACTTGTGTTTTTGATCTTAGCCATTCTGGCAGGTATTAGATAGAATCTCAGAGTCATTTTGATTTCTATTTTCCTAATAACTAAGGATGTTAAACATTTCTTGAAGTGTTTCTTGGAAATTTGAGATTTCTCTGTCGAGAATTCTCTGTTTATATCTGTATTCCATTTTAATTGAATTATTATTCAGTCTTTTGATATTTAGTTTCTTGAGTTCTTTGGAAATATATATTTTGGAAAATAGTCCTTTTTCAGATGTGGGAATAGTGAAGATCTTCTTCCAATTCTGTAGGCTGGCGTTTTGTTCTTTTGATGGTGTCCTTTGCTTTACAGAAGCTTTTAAATTTCATTAGTTCTCATTTATTAATTGTCGATCTTATTTCATGTACAACTGGTATTCTATCCAGGAAGCTGTCTCCCGTGCCAGTGCTTTCAAACCTATTCCCCAGTTTGTCTTCTGTCAGACTCAGTGTATCTGGATTTAGGTTGAGATCATTGATCTACTTGGATTGGAGTTTTGTTCAGGGTGATAGACACTGATCAATTTGGATTCCTTTACATGCTAACATCCAGTTATATCAGCACAATTCATTGAAAGTGTTTTTTTTTATTTTCCATTGTATATTTCTTGCTTCTTTATCAAAAATCAGGTATCCATAGTTATGCAGATTTTTGTCAGGGTTGATTCAGTTCTATTGGTCAGCCTTTCTGTTTTTATACCAGTATCATATGCTTTTTATTACCACAGCTCTGTAGTACAGCTTGAAATCAGGGATGGTGATACTTCCAGAAGTTCTTTTATTGTACAGGATTGTTTTAGCTATACTAGGACATTTGTTTTTCCTTGTGAAGTTGGGTATTGTGCTTTCAAGTTCTGCAAAGAATTGTGCTGTAATTTTGATGGGGATTGCCTTGAATCTGTACATTGTTTTTGATAAGGTAACCATTTTTTAGTATGTTAATTTTATTAATCAAGGGAAATCTTTCCTCTTCCAATATCTTCTTCATTTCTTTCTTCAAAAATTTAAAGTTCTAGCCATACAGGTGTTGGGCCTCATGAGGCCCAGGTAAGCCTGCTCGAGCATTAAATGAGATTCTGCTTTGATAGACAACAGACTCAGTGGGTGCGTTTTTCCTCAGTGGTCAAGACTGGAGGGCATCTGGGTCATGTAACATTCACCATCCCACTCAGCCCCAGTTAGAGTCCTGTGGTTCCAGCTCTGACCCCTGCTCTTCTGCCAGAGAACCCAGCTCTTTCACTTGCTTGGTTAGAGTTACACCAAGATAATTTATAATATTTGTGAATACTATGAAGGCTGTTTCCATAATTTCTTTCTCAGCCCATTTATTGTTTGCATATACCAGGGCTACTAATTCATTTATTTATTTGAGTTTTTTTTTTTTATCAAACCCCTTCCCTGAAGATGTTTAGATGTTTATCAACTGGTGGAGCTCCTTGGTGGAAGTTTGGGGGTCACTTAACGTATACTAAAGTGTCGTCTGCAAATAGTGAAACCTGGACTTTTTCCTTTCCAGTTTGTACTTCCTTAGTTACTGATATTTGTCTTGTTGCTCTAGCTAAAAATTCAAGTGTTATACTGAATAGATATGGAGAAACTGGACAGCCTTTTCTTATCTGTGATTTTATTGGAATTGCTTTAAGTTTCTCTCCTTTTAATTTGATATTGGCTATTGGCTTGCTATATATTTCCATTATTATGGTTAGAATGTTCCATTTGTCTTCGATTTCTCCAAAACTTTTATCACAAAGTGGTGGTGAATTTTGACAAAGACTTTTTTGGCATCTAATGAGATGATTATATGGTGGATTACATTTTTTCATATAATGAATCTTCCCTGTATCTCTGGGATGTAGCCTACATGGTCATGGTGGATAATCTGTTTGATAGTTTGTGGATTTTTCCCAGTATTTTATTGAACATTTTACATTCATGTTTATGAGAGAAATTGTTCTGCAGTTCTTCCTTTTTTGTTGAGTTTCTGTGTGGGTCGGGTATCAGCCCTTACTGTCCGCCATGTTCAGAGAGTCCGGTTTTATCCCATGCTTTTTCAGTTCCAGTCCATCTTGCTTTGGTGAGCTCCCAATAGATCAGCCCCACCGTCTCAGTGATTGCATGCTCCCCTCATGGTCCTGACTTTCTTGCTCATGTTCTCCCTCCTTCTGCTCCTCATTTGGACCTTGGGAGCTCAGTCCATTGCTCCAATGTGGGTCTCTGTCTCTATCTCCATCCATCACCAGATGATGGTTCTATGGTGATATGCAAGATATTCATTAGTATGGCTATAAGATCTGGCTATTTCAGGCTCTCTCTCCTCAGCTGCCCAAGATCATACTACAAAAGTATTTGTTCAACTATGTTCATAGCAGCATTATTTGTAATAGCCAGAACCTGGAAACAACCTAGATGCCCTTCAATGGAAGAATGGATGAAGAAAGTGTGGAATATATACATATTAGAGTACTACTCAGCGGGAAAGAACAAAGACATATTGAATTTTGCATGCAAATGGATGGAAATAGAAAACACTATTCTGAGTGAGGTAACCCAGACCCAAAAAGAAGAACATGGGATGTACTCACTCATAATTGGTTTTTTAGCCATAAATAAAGGATATTGAGCCTATAATTCACTATCCTAGAGAAGCTTAAATAAGAAGGTGAACCCAAAGAAAAACATATAGTTATCCTCCTGAATATTGGAAGTAGACAAGATTTCTGGGAAAAAATTGGTAACTGGGGGGTGGGGTGGGATGGGATAAAGAGCAGAGAAGTAATAATTTTCCCTGGAGCTGGTGGTGAGCACACTGGAACAGAGGAAAACTTTTCCGTAGTGAGCAGAGGTGTTACACTCCAGCGGATCTGAGCAAAGCTGTAGCAACTTCCTTGGGAAAACCATCCTCTGCTGGGTAGAGATTTTATATTGGAAAATCTATCCCTGGAGGAGAGCTATTAGCTGCTAAGTTTACAGTGACTTTGGGGTATTCCTTGGCTCCCAACTTCCAGGATACTTTTCATTCCAAGCTGCAATGCTTATACTCTTTATTTGGAAGGGAATAGGACATTAAATTTATTTCCCAAAATGAAAATGAAAACTTCTTTGAGATTTCATCTCACTACATGATGATAGCTATTTTCAAAAAATCAAATGAGGGGCTACAGAGATCCCTCAGGGGTTAAGAACACTAGTTGCTCTTCCAGAGGTCCTGTGTTCAATTCACATTACCCACAGAGAATTTCACAACCCTCTGTAACTCGAATTTTAGGGCTCTGACACTTTTTTCAGGCATTTGCAGGCATCAGTCATGTGTGTGCTGCACAGACATATGTGCAAGCAAGATATCTCCATACAACATAAAGTAAGATAATTTATTAAAGGACAATAAGACAAACAAATTAGGTAGCAGCAAATACTGGCGAGGAGGTGGTGAAAGAGAAATCCTTTTTCACCCCTGGTGGGAATTCACCTGGTATGGCTAGTATGAAGTCAGTGTAGAATTCCTCAAACTGAAGAAGTGGAATGCTTTATGTCACAGGGATAACATTACTACTCTGTGAGACAATTAAAAGTATATTAAAAAGAAGTGTTACAAGGCCAATATTCTATTTTCTGTATTATACTAGTCCTACAATGCTGGGATTATTAAACAAAAACCATGATGCAGAACATCCTTAATTCAATCGTAATTCAATAGTAATATTGATATATTTATGTCCTGCATATCTGATAACTTTATATACAAGTATTCTAATCATCTGATAGGATAAATCTTTGTAAAAGTTTTTATGTGTTAAACTATAAAACAGAATCAAAGTACTTGTAATAAATTCTCTTCTATTCTTACTCTTATATATAAATTGTTTATAGATAATTTGCTCTAATTTATTGTTTCTAAGATGCCATGTTTTGCATTTTAAAACCTATATAGTAAGAATGAATCTTAGAGTAGGTGACCTTGTGGTGATTAAATTGCTCCACTTTTTTTTTTTCTAGATGGATCAAGCTATATAATGTGCTAATACAATCCTGACAATTGCTACTGGGTCTCTCCTACTTCTCTTGAACTCTAGCATGGTTGGAGACTGGCTACCCACTGTTCTCTATTGCCATTTGCTTTCTTTCCTTAACAATTTATGTGATCATAGGACATATTTTACTCCAAAGTTTCTGGCATTTGCATTCTAGGATTGACCAAACTAAGCACCTTACCTGAATGATTTCCCTAGAATCCAACAAAGGATAAAGATCATAATGCAGTGGTTAGAACAGGGAGAAGGACAGAACCTAAGTTCCCCAGAATGTTAGTCAGTGACTGTCATAGCATGCTTATCTTTAAGTTAGAAGTGTAGAAACTGTTTTGTTTTATTCTCAGCAACTTAATCTAACATAATACGTGATTCTTCACAATGTACCTTAGAAAATTAGCATCACATTTACGAGCTGTGAGGAGAAATCTTGAACTTGTGGCCTCCTTTTTCATTTGTAAAAGGAAAATAATTATATCTATCTCATTACTAGTATCAAAAGTCTCACTGTATTCACAAAAGTTGCCATAGAAACGACACACAAGAATTTGTCATTGTTGCCATTATGAAGGTTTTGATTCAGAAGTTTAGAGTAAATGCTTAATTATATTTTTAATAATTGATTTTATTTTCTTTGAAAAACACTGTAAATATGTGAAATAAAGAAATTAATTTGTACAGTAGGTTTTATTAATTATTTTGTTTCATTCAACAAATATTTATTTAGCATCTTGCAGGAACTCATTACATTATATTGGACCATGGCGAAGGAATAATGAGTGAGACAATGATTATCATTCCTGTTCTCACACGAGAACACCATACAAGCAGATGTGAAATTCTATGAAGGTAAACTGGTGATCATGGTGATGCTTTGCATGTAACCTCATTCATTTTGCAGTATGTTAAGTTTCGGGAATGCAATCTTTGAGGAAGGCAGCAGTCTGCAAGACAGAATTATCCTACACAGAGGTTATGGAGACAAGAGAAAATAGCAGATGTCCTGACACTAGAATAAAAGGGTCTTACTAAAATACCTCACGTTCAACCTGGTGGATTTCCGTGTGGATTTGCTCTGTTGCTTCCACCCATTGGTGGTAGCATAATAATCAAAAAGTTAGTGAAACATCAAATATAATATCTATAATGTTAAATATTTGTTCCAAGAATTGAGCTTAAAACTTGTCCTCTCTCTGGAAAAGATAATTGCAGTACTTACATTTTTTCTTATGTCTTTTATTCCAGATTGTATCTCAGACTCTGTGTACAAATAATTGCCTATACCATTTTATGATTAGGGTTGCTTTTTAATTTGAAATGGCATTATTTTAACTCTGTGGTTTTCTTTTACTATTTTAATTAATTAATTATTTAAAATGAAAGCAAACTGTCTTTTTTCATTATACATGCCATACCAGTTCTCACTCCCTCTTCTCCCATTCCCTCCACCCCAGCTTCATCTAACCTCAGAGAGCATAAGGCACATTGCTTTGGGGGAAGGTCCAAGGCCCTGCCCACTGTATCTAGGCTGAGCAAAGTATCCATCCAAAGAGAATAGGTTCCCAAAAAACCAGTGCATATAATAGGGATAAATCCTGGTGGCATTGTCAGACTCTCAGTCTGCCCAACCATGCAACTGTCAACCACATTCAGAGGGACTGGTTTGTCCTATGCTTGTTACCTCCCAGTATGGCTGGAGTTGGCAAGCTCCCATTAGCTCAGATAGACTGTTTCAATGGGTGTACACATCATGGTCTTGACCTCCTTACTCACACTTTCATTCCTTCAACTCTTCAACTGGACATTGGAAACTCAGTCCAGTGCTCCAAGGTGGGGGTCTCTGCTTCTTTTTCATCAGTTGCTAGATGAAGGTTCTATGTGATATTTAAGATATTCATCAGTCGGACTATAGGGCAAATCAAGATCGGGCCCCCTCTCCTCTATTGCTTAGGGTCTTAACTGGGGTCATTCATGTGGATTCCTGCGAATTTATCTAGAGCCAGGTTTCTTGCTAACCCTATAATGTTTTCCTCAATCAAGATATCTCTTTCCTTGCTCTCATCTGTGTCCTTCCTCCATCTTGACTATTCCATCCTCTCAAGTTTTCCTCATCCCTTCCCTTTTCCCCTTCTCTTCCCCAGTCATCCTCCCTTCTCCCCCCACCCCCAGGCTCCCAATTTTGTTAGGGAACTTTTTATGTTTTGACTTTCCAGGTGGATCTATATATGTTTTTCTTAGGGTTCAACTTATTACTTAGCTTCCCTAGGATCATGAACTACAGGCTCAATATCCTTTGTTGACAGCTGGTATCCACTTCTGAGTGCGTATTTACCATATTCATCTTTTTGGGTCTGGGTTACTTCGCTTAGAATAGTGTTTTCTAATTTCATCCATTTTCATGAAAACTCAAAATGTCATTGTTTTTTTTTTTTTTTCCACTGAGTAGTACTCTAATGTGTAAATGTCCCACAATTTCTTTATCCATTCTTGGGTTGAGGGGCATCTAGGTTGTCCAAGTTCTGGCTATTACAAATAATGCTGCTATGAACATAGTTGAACAAATGCTTTCGTAGTATGATTGAACATCTGTTGGGTATATGCCCAAGAGTGGTATTGTTGGATTCTGATGTAGGTCGATTCCCAAATTTCTGAGAAACCACCATACTGATTTCCAAATTGGTTGTACAAGTTTGCATTCCCACCAGCAATGGATGAGTGTTCCCTTACTCCACATTCTCTCCAGCATAGGTTATCATTAGTGTTTTTGATCTTAGCCATTCTGACAGGTGTTAAGATGATATCTCAGAGTTCTTTTGATTTGCATTTCCAAATTAAAACAACTTTGCATTTTTTTTCTGTCCAGTTGAGTTTTTCCCCTTTTTGGTGAGTTTTCACAGCAGTAATACCATTTTAAACAGATTGCTTTCTTCATGTTTCTGCCACTGAAGTTAGCAGATTTTTGGGGGACTTTAATGAGAGAATAACTGGATGTAAGTGAGGGTTCAGCCTGGCATAGCTTGGCCTTGTATTTGATCATTTTGAAATTAGTAATAGATGATTAAATTGTCATTTATCAGATATCAAGTCTGCAAGTCACATATTTGACTTAAAAGATATATTTTAAGGAAGTCACTCAAATGGTGTGTAGTAAATTATTTTATGGTTAATAAGAGCTAAGTTAGTTCCTCTTTTAAATAATGCTATTGTAGAAAATGAAAAAAAGAAAAGTAGGTTCACTGGTGAAAAGAAGAAAAGTAGGGTCACACCTGTGGCTTTCTATCTATCAGTACTGAAAACAAAATAATCTGTAGAAGAACTTCAGTGCTCCTGTTTTTTATCATCTCCAGTTACTCAGCACCATTGCTCCTTGCCTGGACTGGCTTGTACTCATTTCAGTTGCACACTTTGACACTGTCCAAATATTTATAGAAAGAGTACTCAGTGTAAACATCAGTTATCAGTAGTTTCCATGATAGAGAACATACAGATGATACAGAATTATTTTTTTATCTATTAGGAAGGCAAAGATTTTCATGACTCATATCTACTGTCAATGAATGCACTTTAAAAATTATTCTGAGAGGATGTGGTTTCTGCAGCAGGACTAGTATGATCATTTTCATTATAATTCATATGGAATTAAATGGTCTATAATAAACAATAACAAAGGCTTCTGCATGTTAATTTCCTAGAACACAGATAGAGTCAATGGTACTAACTTTTGTTTCAGAGTAAACAATATAAGATATATTTTCTGATACTTTTATGCTCTGGGAAGAAGCAGTAAAATAGTTTTAGAGTTTCAACAGAAACTGTTCTATTGAGTATGCTTCCTATTTTGATCTTCCTTCAAAAGAGAAGGTGTTTCTAAGTCCATAAGCAGTCTATGCATCCATGGATACACCAGCCATCCCAATTAATCTGGTTGTTGGCTTATAGGATGGCTGCATCAATGGCCCTGTGCTATGAGACTTCATCTCAAACCTTTCACATAGGCATGAGGTAATGAACTTAATGCTTTAGTTGCATGCTTTGTTTCATACAAATTAACGTTTTCCCCCAGAGTGCACAAGAAAATTGCACAGGTTTGATGTTTTTATAATTGACTTTAAACTGTTGACAGAAGTTACATATAGAGAGAATGGAGAAGGTCACCTCTTCCTATAAGCTTTCTGTTTAAATCTTGCCCTTTACGGTCCAGTGCTTCAATAGTTACAGTAAATAATAAGAATCTTTTAGAAGAGAGTTTGTGAGGTTCTTCCCCTTGTCTTAAGACAAGGTTCTCCTAGGACTGGAATGTAAGAGAGATAGGTAGTTGGAGTAAGACTAACTTGGGTTCGACCCCCCACCTCAAATTTTTTATAAGAATTCTAGGATATTTGTATGCTATTTCTAACCTTCACTGTCTTTTCACAGTTATGAAATATAATCCCTAGCTTTTCTGTTCTTGAAACAATAAAACTGTAGTTTGAGTCTTTGTAATTAGTAGGACATAATCAATCTCTGCTGACTTCTTTTTCTTTATTTTTAAAACAATTATGACAATGATTTTTCTTTTATCATGTTTTATTATAAGAAATAAACAGAGATGCCCATATTATATCTTTAGAACACAGCATGAAATGAAATAAGTGCTCAGTTATAAGGGAATGCTTTTATTGTTACTATGATATTCCGAGAACGAAGGCAAGTTTAGAACCTGGAACAACTATTTTCTTATCATAAGTAAAAATGGCATGAAAATTTGCCTTTTAGCAAGATCAGACTAGTTGTATGGAAAAAGGGATTGTGTGGAGTGGCGCTTACTGTGGAGGTCTAAGGCAAGATCCTCCAATAAGATGGAACACGTGAGATATAGGCAAGACCAGTAGGAGGAATACTGTGCCTTTCTGATTGTAGCTTTGGAAACAACTGATAAATGGCTATATAAAGAAGAAGATAATCCTTTTTAGCCTTTATAGGTAAAATCATATGTTTGAAAATCAAGTCATATAAAGCCATTAGAAAAGCTGAGCAGCTCGAGGCAGAGTTGTCAAACTGGTGGTTCTGTTCAGAGAGAAAATATTGAGTAGACACTCTTTTGAAAAGGCAAATGGGTCTTAGATACCTGGATGAAAGCAGTGATGAGGAATAGAAAATTCCAGCGTGGCTCACAACACTTCTCTGGGTTTGACCCAGTACTTTGGCCATACTTTTAACTGTGGGGTCCAAAGATTGCTAATCTCCCCCAAGAACTAGGTGTCTGTTCATCCTGGAAGTGTTTATGGAGGAATTGCTGTTTTTTTTTTCTCTTTCTATGAACTCATGGTGCAGTGAGGAACTCATAATGCAGTGAGGAGCAAAGGAGCTGGAAGGATTTTCTTCAGAGACACTGAACTAATGGGGAGGGGGAAGAAGAAGATTAAGTAAACACATAATGCAAAAAGCTGCAGCCAAACATTAGGTGGAAATCAGGGAACATGTGCCCCCAGAAGATGGGGAAGAAGGGTTGCAAGAGCCAGGAGATTTGAGGACACCAGCAGAACAAGTTTTACAACTAAGCAGGGCTTATAGGGGCCCACAGAGACTAGAGCAGCAATCACAGAGTCTGAATGCTTCTGAGTTATGTCTTTGCATATATGTTGGGATTGTTTAACTTGGAGTTCTTGTGGGACTCCTAACAATGGGAGTGGGGCTGTCTATGACTCATTGACCTATTCTTGGGACTCTTTTCCTTCTGCTGGGTTTCCTTATCCATCCCTGGTATGAGGTTTTTCTCCCAGTCTTAGAATATCTTGTTATGCCCTGTTTGGTTGATAACCCTGGGCCTGCTTTTTTTCTGAAGACATAAGAGGAGTGGATCAGGGGAGAGGGGAAGTGGGGGTAGAAACTAGGAAGTATGGAAGGAGAGGAGCAGTGGTCAGGATGTATTGTTTGAAAAAAAATTAAGAAAATTAAAAAGAAAGTCTTTGGATACACCAGTAAAGAGCATTTAAAACATTAGAAATGAGAGGAGAACCAGAGGAGGCAGGTTACAGAGTGAACCAGGCATTGACATCATGATTCTTATCAACGAAACTTTCGGCAATTGGGAACTGGTTATTGAAAAACTCAGAAACAGTTAAAAAATTAAATAATGGAAAGCATTTTGACACATGACAGAAAGTAAACAAGAGAGTCTTAGCTTTTATACTCAAGGAAAACCTCATTTAAGGAGAGAGATTTTCAGGTACCTTACAGAGGTGGTGAGCAAAAATCATTTAAGCAGTCTGAACCAAGCATTTAAAGAATGTTGTGTGTGTTCTCAAGATGAGCCACCATTATTTGCTTTTAAAATAAATACATGTTCTGGGCTATGTTTATGTCAGAGGCTAAGCAAGTGCAGAAGACGAAATTGATGGTATAGGACAGAAAGAGCCAGTTTCAAAGGTGAAGTCTATGTGAGCTGACTCCAGTAGAGCAACCACACCAGACTTTTGTGGAAAATGGATTCTTCCCCTGTCTAGGGAACAGATAACGAAGAAAGGATTGCAGAACCAAGAATGTTGAGAGATCTGTTGATAGATGGGTGAAGTCCCTTTGTTTTGTTTTTATATTTTTTGGTGCTTGCAGCATTATTCCAAAACAAGTAGGGAAAGGAATTTCTGAGCTGTGTAGCCTAAGCTGATGCAGACACTTCAAATTCCTTATTAAAGCTTTTCCTGTGCATAAGACATTCATTTAGTATAAACACAGACACACTGAGCAGTTTGTGTTTTTACTCTAAAGTTTGAAGAAACAAATGTCTTGAACAAACTATCAGTTCTCTAAGGACTACGCACAAACACTGATCAGTGTTGTAAAGCCTTGAGATCTCGTGTTGCGTATTAGAATACTCATTCAGGTTATATGTGAAGTATTTTTATGGTCACATTCTAGTTGTCTTTGCATGTCCAAAGTGATATATTACATATTTTATACCCTAAATATCCTCAAAGTGCAAAATATGCTAGTTTCTTTCTTTAATACTAAAAATAACAAATTGTAAGCATTTCCATATTAAAAAATCTCACAGTTTATGAAAATCCCATCATCTCTATCTAAGTATACAACTGGGATGTGCCAGAAATATGTGCAGTATTTTAGTGTGATTGTTCACTTGTAAAAGCATGGTAATTCATGTAAGAGGTCATATTTCACACGTCATTTGATGAATCATGATGCTAATTATCATGTAAATAAAAATTTTACAGTCAAATATTATTTCTTAAATATTATTTCTTAAATATTATTTCTTAAATACTTACAGTAGAGAAATATAACTTTCTTGTTATCATGTAATTTTGCAATCCTCTCCCTGGCCAGTCCTGAGATAATTCAAATTATTCCTTATTAGCTCTATGTGCACACATTTTACGTTATAAAATTAAATAAACTCCTGAATGTAAAAGAAATTTGTAAAACACAGGGTTGTTTCAAAATTTCTCACATCCATCATATATTTCAGTCATAGCCCTGGTAAGCTAGGTTTCTTGGTTTCTGTTAATCCATTCACTCACCTCCACAGTTTCCTAGCCCTTACTACCATACTACCATACTAGTAGTTTGCTTCACCTCTTCTCTCTAGTATCCTTGATTTTCTTTATATGGGGTTTGCTACAAGATTATGGGAAATAGCCCACAACTTATTCATGAGGAATAGCATATTGAAGGGGTATGCTTTGGATTTCATATCTCAAGTATCTTTATTCTCTCTATCTGCTTGATTAGTAGTTTGCACACATATAGAGATCTAGGCTAGATATAATTTATCGAGAGAGTTCTGAATGTATCAATATGCCATTATAGTTTCCAGTATCAATAGTTAGAATTCTGCCATAGTTCTGATTCATAATACCATACAAGATACTATTTACTTTGTGTTGTGCGGAATTAGAATGAATGTTTTCCTTTGCCATAGTCTTAATGTCATAGAACTATGCTTCATTATCTCATTATTTGGTAAACAGGTAGGTGTTTTTTTTTTTTTTACTTGAGGGTACTGTGTTCACAATTTCTGTTTCAATCTTTTCCCTTTTTATCTTCAAATATAAAATTATTTATCCCTTTAATCTCATAAATTTTTCAGTTATCTCTCTTCTTGCTATCTACCATCTGTATTTATCTTTCTTTTTCTTTTAGTCCTTGACATTTTTTTCAGAAACAACCTTTTCTGAATTCTATCTTTTGTTTTTGTTTTCTTCTCTAATGGGTTTTAGGGTTTTTGTGGAGAAGATAAAGATTTACAAAGGGATACCTAGGAGCTTACCAAAGAGGACTAGCACTGTATTAACACTAACACCTTTTGCTTTAGACCCAATAAAAATAGATAAGCACATAACAGAGTGAATAAATGATATAGGAGTGAAATAGCTTATTAATAAAAACCTTAGTTAATTGTGAATTACATGTCTTTTCCCTCCTCACTGTGGTTGTTTATTATCTGTCAGTCTCCATTTCTATGAAGCAGTTCCAAGCTATTGTCTTTTTATCATGACTTTCCAAACATATTCTGATCATAAAAATTAAACTGCATTTTTAAGAACTACACATTTTAATTATTTTGATTATTCCTAAACACATATACAAAAGTGTGTGTAGAAGTTTAGTCATTAAAATACTTCATAACATGTATAGTATATCATTACTGGTGACTTCAGAATAAGTAAAAGAACTCTAGGCTTTCTGGGGGTAGCATTGTTGTTGAATTCTAACTTTAGTCCATGATGATCTGATAAGACACAGGAGGTTATGGATATTTTTTTGTATCTGGGGAAGTTTGCTTTGTTACCAAGTACGTGGTCAATTTTCGAGAAGGTTCCATGCGCTGCAGAGAAGAAGGTATATTCTTTCCTATTTGGGTAAAATGTTCTATAGATGTCTGTTAAGTCCATTTGATTCATTACCTCCATTAATTCTCTTATTTCTCTGTTAGGTTTCTGTCTGATTGACCTGTCCATTGGTGAGAGAGGGGTGTTGAAGTCTCCTACTATTAGTGTGTGCGGTTTGATGGCAGCCTTGAGTTTTAGTAATGTTTCTTTTACGTACGTGGGTGCTTTTATATTAGGGGCATAGATATTCAAGATTGAGACTTCATCCTGATGAATTGTTCCTGTTATGAGTATAAAATG